>NC_141879.1:634726875-634877041 GCF_056163025.1 Triticum urartu
TGATCCAGCAAGGGGAAGGAGAGTTTGACGAAGATCCAGCAGCACGACGGCGTGGTGGTGGATGCAGGGCATCACAGCAGCAGGGCTTCGCCTGTACTACGGGGAAGAGACGTAACGGGGAGAGAGGGAGGCGCCAGGGGCTGGGTGTGAAATCCCTCCTCTCCCCCCCCCCCCACTATATATATGGGTGCCAAGGGGGGGCGCCGGCCCTAGTAGATGAGATCTACTAGGGAGGGCGGCGGCCTAGGGTGGGGGGCTTGCCCCCCAAGCAAGGGGGCGCCTCCTCTAGGGTTTCCCCTCAACCCTAGCCGCATGGGCCCTAGGGGGTGGCGCCCCAGCCCACTATGGGCTGGGTTCCCTCCTACTTCAGCCCATGGGGCCCTCCGGGATAGGTGGCCCCACCCGGTGGACCCCCGGGACCCTCCGGTGGTCCCGGTACAATACCGGTGACCCCGAAACTTGTCCCGATGGCCAAAACAGCACTTCTTATATATAATTCTTTACCTCCGGACCATTCCGGAACTCCTCGTGACGTCCGGGATCTCATCCGGGACCCCGAACAACATTCGGGTTACTGCATATACATATCTTCACAATCCTAGCGTCACCGAACCTTAAGTGTGTAGACCCTACGGGTTCGGGTGACAAGCAGACATGACCGAGACGACTTTCAGGTCAATGACCAACAGCGGGATCTGGATACCCATGTTGGCTCCCACATGCTCCGCGATGATTTCATCGGATGAACCACGATATCGAGGATTCAATCAACCCCGTACGCAATTCCATTTGTCAATCGATATGTTACTTGCCCGAGATTCGATCGTCGGTATCCCAATACTTCGTTCAATCTCGTTACCGGCAAGTCACTTTAATCATACCGTAATGCATGATCCCGTGACCAGACACTTGGTCACTTTGAGATCATTATGATGATGCATTACCGAGTGGGCCCAGTGATACCTCTCCATCATACGGAGTGACAAATCCCAGTCTTGATCCATGTCAACCCAACAGACACTTTCGGAGATACCCGTAGTCTACCTTTATAGTCACCCAGTTACGTTGTGACGTTTGGTATACCCAAAGCACTCCTACGGTATCCGGGAGTTACACGATCTCATGGTCTAAGGAAAAGATACTTTGACATTGGAAAACTCTAGCAAACGAACTATACGATCTTGTGCTATGTTTAGGTTTGGGTCTTGTCCATCACATCATTCTCCTAATGATGTGATCTCGTTATCAATGACATCCAATGTCCATAGTCAGGAAATCATGACTATCTGTTGATCAACGAGCTAGTCAACTAGAGGCTTACTAGGGACATGTTAGTGTCTGTTATTCACACATGTATTACGATTTCCGGATAACACAATTATAGCATGAATAAAGACAATTATCATGAACAAGGAAATATAATAATAATGCTTTTATTATTGCCTCTAGGGCATATTTCCAACAGTCTCCCACTTGCACTAGAGTCAATAATCTAGTTACAATGTGATGAATCGAACACCCATGGAATTCTGGTGTTGATCATGTTTTGCTCTAGGGAGAGGTTTAGTCAACGGATCTGCTACATTCAGGTCCGTGTGCACTTTACAAATCTCTATGTCTCCATCTTGAACATTTTCACGAATGGAGTTGAAGCGACGCTTGATGTGCCTTGTCTTCTTGTGAAACCTGGGCTCCTTGGCAAGAGCAATAGCTCCAGTGTTGTCACAGAAGAGCTTGATCGGCCCCGACGCATTGGGTATGACTCCTAGGTCAGTGATGAACTCCTTCACCCAAATTGCTTCATGTGCTGCCTCCGAGGCTGCCATGTACTCTGCTTCACATGTAGATCCCGCCACGACGCTTTGCTTGCAACTGCACCAGCTTACTGCCCCACCATTCAAAATATACACGTATCCGGTTTGTGACTTAGAGTCATCCAGATCTGTGTCGAAGCTAGCGTCGACGTAACCCTTTACGACGAGCTCTTCGTCACCTCCATAAATGAGAAACATTTCCTTAGTCCTTTTCAGGTACTTCAGGATATTCTTGACCGCTGTCCAGTGTTCCTTGCCGGGATTACTTTGGTACCTTCCTACCAAACTTACGGCAAGGTTTACATCAGGCCTGGTACACAGCATGGCATACATAATAGAACCTATGGCTGAGGCATAGGGGATGACACTCATCTCTTCTATTTCTTCTGCCGTGGTCGGACATTGAGCTGAGCTCAATTTCATACCTTACAACACAGGCAAGAACCCCTTCTTAGACTGATCCATATTGAACTTCTTCAATATCTTATCAAGGTATGTGCTTTGTGAAAGACCTATGAGGCATCTCGATCTATCTCTATAGATTTTGATGCCTAATATATAAGCAGCTTCTCCAAGGTCCTTCGTTGAAAAACTTTTATTCAAGTAGGCCTTGATGATGTCCAAGAGTTCTATATCATTTCCCATCAAAAGTATGTCATCTACATATAATATGAGAAATGCTACAGAGCTCCCACTCACTTTCTTGTAAACGCAGGCTTCTCCATAAGTCTGTGTAAACCCAAACGCTTTGATCATCTCATCAAAGCGAATGTTCCAACTCCGAGATGCTTGCACCAGCCCATAAATCAAGCGTTGGAGCTTGCATACCTTGTCAGCATTCTTAGGATCGACAAAACCTTCCGGCTGCATCATATACAATTCTTCCTTAAGGAAACCATTAAGGAATGCCGTTTTGACGTCCATTTGCCATATTTCATAATCATAGAATGCGGCAATCGCTAACATGATTCGGACGGACTTCAGCTTCGCTACCAGTGAGAAAGTCTCATCGTAGTCAACCCCTTGAACTTGTCGATAACCCTTAGCGACAAGCCGAGCTTTATAGATGGTCACATTACCATCCGCGTCTGTCTTCTTCTTAAAGATCCATTTATTTTCTATGGCTCGCCGTTCCACGGGCAAGTCAGTCAAAGTCCATACTTCGTTTTCATACATGGATCCTATCTCGGATTTCATGGCTTCTAGCCATTTGTCGGAATCCGGGCCCGCCATCGCTTCTTCATAGTTCGAAGGTTCACCGTTGTCTAACAACATGATTTCCAAGACAGGGTTGCCGTACCACTCTGGCGCGGAACGTGTCCTTGTGGACCTTCGAATTTCAGTAGGAGCTTGATCAGAAGTATCTTGATCATTATCATTAACTTCCTCTCTAGTCGGTGCAGGCACCTCAGGAACATTTTCTTGAGTTGCGCCATTTTCTGGTTCAAGAGGTAATACTTCATCAAGCTCTACTTTCCTCCCACTTACTTCTTTTGAGAGAAACTCTTTCTCTAGAAAGGACCCATTCTTGGCAACAAAGATCTTGCCTTCGGATCTGAGGTAGAAGGTGTACCCAACAGTTTCTTTTGGGTATCCTATGAAGACGCATTTTTCCGATTTGGGTTCGAGCTTTTCAGGTTGAAGTTTCTTGACATAAGCATCGCATCCCCAAACTTTTAGAAACGACAACTTAGGTTTCTTACCAAACCATAATTCAAACGGTGTCGTCTCAACGGATTTCGACGGAGCCCTATTTAAAGTAAATGCGGCAGTCTCTAAAGCATAGCCCCAAAAAGATAGTGGTAAATCAGTAAGAGACATCATAGACCGCACCATATCCAATAGAGTGCGATTACGACGTTCGGACACACCGTTACGCTGAGGTGTTCTAGGCGGCATGAGTTGTGAAACTATTCCACATTTTCTTAAGTGTGTGCCAAACTCGTGACTCAAGTATTCTCCTCCACGATCTGATCGTAGAAACTTGATTTTCCTGTCACGTTGATTTTCAACCTCACTCTGAAATTCCTTGAACTTTTCAAAGGTTTCAGACTTGTGTTTCATTAAGTAGATATACCCATATCTACTTAAATCATCAGTGAGCGTGAGAACATAACGATAGCCACCGCGAGCCTCAACACTCATTGGACCGCACACATCAGTATGTATGATTTCCAATAAGTCGGTTGCTCGCTCCATTGTTCCTGAGAACGGAGTCTTGGTCATTTTACCCATAAGGCATGGTTCGCACGTGTCAAATGATTCATAATCAAGAGACTCCAAAAGTCCATCTGTATGGAGCTTCTTCATGCGTTTGACACCTATGTGACCAAGGCGGCAGTGCCACAAGTATGTGGTACTATCATTATCAACTTTACATCTTTTGGTACTCACACTATGAATATGTGTAGCAATACGCTCCAGATTCATTAAGAATAAACCATTCACCATAGGAGCATGACCATAAAACATATCTCTCATATAAATGGAACAACCATTATTCTCAGATTTAAATGAGTAGCCATCTCGAATTAAACGAGATCCCGATACAATGTTCATGCTCAAAGCTGGCACTAAATAACAGTTATTGAGGTTTAAAACTAATCCCGTAGGTAAATGTAGAGGCAGCGTGCCGACGGCGATCACATCAACCTTGGAACCATTCCCGACGCGCATCGTCACCTCGTCCTTCGCCAGTCTCCGTTTATTCCGCAACTCCTGCTGTGAGTTACAAATATGAGCAACGGCACCGGTATCAAATACCCAGGAGTCACTACGAGTACTGGTAAGGTACACATCAATTACATGTATATCAAATATACCTTTGGTGTTGCCGGCCTTCTTGTCCGCTAAGTATTTGGGGCAGTTCCGTTTCCAGTGACCCTTCCCTTTGCAATAAAAGCACTCCGTCTCAGGCTTGGGTCCATTCTTTGGCTTCTTCCCGGCAGCTTGCTTGCCGGGCGCGGCAACTTCCTTGCCGTCCTTCTTGAAGTTCTTTTTGCCCTTGCCTTTCTTGAACTTAGTGGTTTTATTGACCATCAACACTTGATGTTCCTTTTTGACTTCTACCTCCGCTGATTTCAGCATTGAGAACAACTCAGGAATGGTCTTTTGTATCCCCTGCACGTTGAAGTTCATCACAAAGCTCTTGTAGCTTGGTGGAAGCGACTGGAGGATTCTGTCAATGACCGCATCATCCGGGAGATTAACTCCCAGCTGAGACAAGCGGTTATGTAACCCAGACATAGTGAGTATGTGCTCACTGACAGAACTATTTTCCTCCATCTTACAGCTGAAGAATTTGTCGGAGACTTCATATCTCTCGACCCGGGCATGAGCTTGAAAAACCATTTTCAGCTCTTCGAACATCTCATATGCTCCATGTCTCTCAAAACGCTTTTGGAGCCCCGGCTCTAAGCTGTAAAGCATGCCGCACTGAACGAGGGAGTAGTCATCAGCACGTGTCTGCCAAGCGTTCATAACATCTTGGTTCTGTGGGACGGGTGGATCACCTAGCGGTGCTTGTAGGACATAATCTTTCTTGGCAGCTATGAGGATGATCCTCAGGTTTCGGACCCGGTCCATATAGTTGCTGCCATCGTCTTTCAGCTTGGTTTTCTCTAGGAACGCGTTGAAATTGAATACAACGTTGGCCATTTGATCTACAAGACATATTGCAAAGATTTTAGACTAAGTTCATGATAATTAAGTTCATCTAATCAAATTATTAATGAACTCCCACTTAGATTAGACATCCCTCTAGTCATCTAAGTATTACATGATCCAAGTTAACTAGACCGTGTCCGATCATCACGTGAGACGGACTAGTCAACGTCGGTGAACATCTTCATGTTGATCGTATCTTCTATATGACTCATGCTCGACCTTTCGGTCTTCTGTGTTCCGAGGCCATGTCTGTACATGCTAGGCTCGTCAAGTTAACCCTAAGTGTTTTGCATGTGTAAAACTGTCTTACACCCGTTGTATGTGAACGTAAGGATCTATCACACCCGATCATCACGGCGTGCTTCGAAACGACGAACTTTAGCAACGGAGCACAGTTAGGGGAGAACAGTTCTTGAAATTGTTATGAGGGATCATCTTATTTACTACCGTCGTTCTAAGTAAACAAGATGCAAAAACATGATAAACATCACATGCAATCAAATAATAAACGTGACATGATATGGCCAATATCACATAGCTCCTTTGATCTCCATCTTGGGGCTCCATGATCATCTTGTCACCGGCTTGACACCATGATCTCCATCATCATGATCTCCATCATCGTGTCTCCATGAAGTTGCTCGCCAACTATTACTTCTACTACTATGGCTAACGCGTTTAGCAATAAAGTAAAGTAATTTACATGGCGTTCCTCGATGACACGCAGGTCATATAAAAGAATAAAGACAACTCCTATGGCTCCTGCCGGTTGTCATACTCATCGACATGCAAGTCGTGATTTCTATTACAATAGCATGAACATCTCATACATCACATATAGATCATTCATCATTCATCACAACTTTGGCCATATCATATCACAAACCACTTGCTGCAAAAACAAGTTAGACGTCCTCTAATTGTTGTTGCAAGTTTTACGTGGCTGATTTAGGGTTCTAGCAAGAACGTCTTCTTACCTACGTTAAAGCCACAACGTGATTTGTCAACTTCTATTTACCCTTCATAAGGACCCTGTTCATCGAATCCGCTCCAACTAAAGTGGGAGAGACAGACACCCGCCAGCCACCTTATGCAACTAGTGCATGTTAGTCGGTGGAACCGGTCTCACGTAAGCGTACGTGTAAGGTTGGTCCGGGCCGCTTCATCCCACAATACCGCTGAAGCAAGAAAAGACTAGTAACGGCAAGAAAGTTGACAAATCTACGCCCACAACTAATTGTGTTCTACTCGCGCAAGAAGAACTACGCATAGACCTAGCTCATGATGCCACTGTTGGGGAACGTTGCAGAAAACAAAAATTTTCCTACTCGTTTCACCAAGATCATCTAGGAGTTCCTCTAGCAACAAGTCAATGGATGCATCTGCATACCTTTGTAGATCGCGCACGGAAGCGTTCAAAAGAACGGTGATGATGTAGTCGTACTCGACGTGATCCAAATCACCGATGACCAAGCGCCGAACGGACGGCACCTCCGCGTTCAACACACGTACGGGACGGGAGACGTCTCCTCCTTCTTGATCCAGCAAGGGGAAGGAGAGGTTGACGAAGATCCAGCAGCACGACGGCGTGGTGGTGGATGCAGGGCGTCACAGCAGCAGGGCTTCGCCTGTACTACGGGGAAGAGACGTAACGGGGAGAGAGGGAGGCGCCAGGGGCTGGGTGTGAACTCCCTCCTCTCCCCACCACTATATATAGGGGTGCCAAGGGGGGGCGCCGGCCCTAGTAGATGAGATCTACTAGGGGGGCGGCGGCCTAGGGTGGGGGGCTTGCCCCCCAAGCAAGGGGGCGCCCCCTCTAGGGTTTCCCCTCAACCCTAGCCGCATGGGCCCTAGGGGGTGGCGCCCCAGCCCACTATGGGCTGGGTTCCCTCCTACTTCAGCCCATGGGGCCCTCCAGGATAGGTGGCCCCACCCGGTGGACCCCCGGGACCCTCCGGTGGTCCCGGTACAATACCGGTGACCCCAAAACTTGTCCCGATGGCCGAAACAGCACTTCCTATATATAATTCTTTACCTCCGGACCATTCCGGAACTCCTCGTGACGTCCGGGATCTCATCCGGGACCCCGAACAACATTCGGGTTACTGCATATACATATCTTCACAACCCTAGCGTCACCGAACCTTAAGTGTGTAGACCCTACGGGTTCGGGAGACAAGCAGACATGACCGAGACGACTTTCAGGTCAATAACCAACAGCGGGATCTGGATACCCATGTTGGCTCCCACATGCTCCACGATGATTTCATCGGATGAACCACGATGTCAAGGATTCAATCAACCCCGTACGCAATTCCCTTTGTCAATCGATATGTTACTTGCCCGAGATTCGATCGTCGGTATCCCAATACTTCGTTCAATCTCGTTACCGGCAAGTCACTTTACTCGTACCGTAATGCATGATCCCGTGACCAGACACTTGGTCACTTTGAGCTCATTATGATGATGCATTACCGAGTGGGCCCAGTGATACCTCTCCGTCATACGGAGTGACAAATCCCAGTCTTGATCCATGTCAACCCAACAGACACTTTCGGAGATACCCGTAGTCTACCTTTATAGTCACCCAGTTACGTTGTGACGTTTGGTATACCCAAAGCACTCCTACGGTATCCGGGAGTTACACGATCTCATGGTCTAAGGAAAAGATACTTTGACATTGGAAAACTCTAGCAAACGAACTATACGATCTTGTGCTATGTTTAGGTTTGGGTCTTGTCCATCACATCATTCTCCTAATGATGTGATCTCGTTATCAATGACATCCAATGTCCATAGTCAGGAAATCATGACTATCTGTTGATCAACGAGCTAGTCAACTAGAGGCTTACTAGGGACATGTTGGTGTCTGTTATTCACACATGTATTACAATTTCCGGATAACACAATTATAGCATGAATAAAGACAATTATCATGAACAAGGAAATATAATAATAATGCTTTTATTATTGCCTCTAGGGCATATTTCCAACAAGCCAGACTATATGATTTTGTAGGGATAACTTTCTTTGGCCATGTTATTTTGAGAAGACATAATTGCTTAGTTAGTATGCTTGAAGTATTATTATTTTTATGTCAATATTAAACTTTTGTCTTGAATCTTATGGATCTGAACATTCATGCCAAAATGAAGAGAATTATTTAGAGAAATATGTTAGGTAGCATTCCACATCAAAAATTCTGTTTTATCATTTACCTACTCGAGGACGAGCAGTAATTAAGCTTGGGGATGCTGATACGTCTCCAACATATCTATAATTTTTGATTGTTCCATGCTATTATATTATCTGTTTTGGATGTTTATGGGCTTTATTATACACTTTTATATTATTTTTGGGACTAACCTATTAACCTAGAGCCCAATGTCAGTTTTTGTTTTTTTCCTTGTTTTAGAGTATCGCAGAAAAGGAAAATCAAACGGAGTCCAATTGACCTAAAACTTCACGGAACTTATTTTTGGACCAGAAGAAGCCCACGAAGTATCAGAGATGGACCAGGAGAGCCCCTGGGCGCGCCCCCCGGCCTCGTGGACAGCCCGGAGATCCACCGACGTACTTCTTCCTCCTATATATACCCATATACCCTAAAAACTTCGAAGAGCAGAATAGATCGGGAGTTCCGCCGCCAGAAGCCTCCGTAGCCACCGAAAACCAATCTAGACCCGTTCGGGCACCCTACCGGAGGGGGAATCCCTCTCCGGTGGCCATCTTCATCATCCCGATGCTCTCCATGACGAGGAGGGAGTAGTTCTCCCTCAGGGATGAGGGTATGTACCAGTAGCTATGTGTTTGATCTCTCTCTCTCATGTTCTTGAGGTGGCACGATCTTAATGTATCGTGAGCTTTGCTATTATAGTTGGATCTTATGATGTTTCTCCCCCTCTACTCTCTTGTAATGGATTGAGTTTTCCCTTTGAAGTTATCTTATCGGATTGAGTCTTTAAGGATTTGAGAACACTTGATGTATGTCTTGCGTGGGATACCCGTGGTGACAATGGGGTATTCTATTGATCCACTTGATGTATGTTTTGGTGATCAACTTGCGGGTTCCGCCCATGAACCTATGCATAGGGGTTGGCACACGTTTTCGTCTTGACTCTCCGGTAGAAACTTTGGGGCACTCTTTGAAGTTCTTTGTGTTGGTTTGAATAGATGAATATGAGATTGTGTGATGCATATCGTATAATCATACCCACGGATACTTGAGGTGACATTGGAGTATCTAGGTGACATTAGGGTTTTGGTTGATTTGTGTCTTAAGGTGTTATTCTAGTACGAACTCTATGATAGATTGAACGGAAAGAATAGCTTCATGTTATTTTACTACAGACTCTTGAATAGATCGATCAAAAAGGATAACTTTGAGGTGGTTTCGTACCCTACCATAATCTCTTCGTTTGTTTTCCACTATTAGTGACTTTGGAGTGACTCTTTGTTTCATGTTGAGGGATAGTTATGTGATCCAATTATGTTATTATTGTTGAGAGAACTTGCATTAGCGAAAGTATGAACTCTAGGCCTTATTTCCTAGCATTGCAATACCGCTTGTGCTCACTTTTATCAGTAGTTACCTTGCTGTTTTTATATTTTTATATTACAAAAACCTTTATCTACCATCCATATACCACTTGTATGACCATCTCTTCGCCGAACTAGTGCATCTATACAATTTACCATTGTAGTGAGTGTGTTGGGGACACAAGAGACTCTTTGTTATTTGGTTGCAGGGTTGCTTGAGAGAGACCATCTTCATCCTACGCCTCCTACAGATTGATAAACTTTAGGTCATCCACTTGAGGAAAATTTGTTACTGTCCTACAAACCTCTGCACTTGGAGGCCCAACAACATCTACAAGAAGAAGGTTGTGTAGTAGACATCAAGGGCCCGAACCTGGGTAAACATCATGTCCTTTGTCTCCTGTTACCATCGACCTTAGATGCATAGTTCGGGACCCCCTACCCGAGATCCGCCGGTTTTGACACCAACAATGATCTCTCACTAAATTTGAAGGTATACATGTTCTCCATGAGTATGCACCGTTGCTACAGTTCGTCGTGCCAAGACACCACGTGATGATCGGATGTGATAAGCTCTACATTCACATACAACGGGTGCAAGCCAGTTTTGCACAAGAAGAATACTCAGGTTAAACTTAACGAGCCTAGCATATGCAGATATGGCCTCGGAACACTGAGACCGAATGGTCGAGCGTGAATCATATAGTAGATATGATCAACATAGTGATGTTCACCATTGAAAACTTCTCCATCTCACGTGATGACCGGACATGGTTTAGTTGATATGGATCATGTGATCATTTAGATGACTAGAGGGATATCTATCTAAGTGGGAGTTCTTAATTAATATGATTAATTGAGCATTAATTTATCATGAACTTAGTACCTGATAGTATTTTGCATGTCTATGTTGTTGTAGATAAATGGCCCGTGCTACTGTTCCTTTGAATTTTAATGCGTTCCTAGAGAAGGCTAAGTTGAAAGATGATGATAGAAACTACACGGACTGGGTCCGTAACTTGAGGATTATCCTCATTGGTGCATAGAAGAATTACATCCTGAAAGCACCGCTAGGTGTAAAGCCCGCTGCATGAGCAACTCTAGATGTTATGAACGCCTGGCAGAGCAAAGCTGATGACTACTCGATAGTTCAGTGTGCCATGCTTTACGGCTTAGAATCGGGACTTCAACAATGTTTTGAACATCATGAAGCATATGAGATGTTCCAGGAGTTGAAGTTAATCATATTCTGACATTAAAATTCAAAGGACCCACCACATATTAAAATTCAAAGGACCCACCACATATCATGGGTCCCGTGCTGTCAGCCAGCAAAACGGTATTGAAAACATCAACATTAAAATACTATCAGGTACTAAGTTCAAATGCGTTCCTAGAGAAGGCAAAATTACTACCGTTTTGCTGGCTGACAGCACGGGACCCACCACGGCATTGAAAAGAAGAGTAGATATTTTAGCCCCCTCCCGCGGCACCCGCTCCCGCGCGTCCGTTCAAACTAAAGTGTCGTCACGCACACGCAACACGAGCGCGCGCCAGAGAGTGAGAAAGAGAGGGGCGAAGGAAGGAGGCGGCGACCGGCGGCCATGGCGGAGCGGATCATCGACCACACCTGGTACGTGTTCCTCCCCATCCTCGGCTGGATCGTCGACGACGCCGCGGAGGCCGGCCGCACGCTGGAGCAGGCGGCGCGGGACCTCGAGGCGGCCGCCCAGGATGCGCGCCGCATCGCCGCCACCATCGCCTACGGGGCCTCCGACGCCGCGGTCCGGCGCCTCCTCAGCGACGAGGTCCACAGCGTCCTCGACCTCGCCCGCGACCGCGTCGCCGCCCTCCGCAGCGAGGATCCCGTCGCGGCCCCTGCCCCGGTCGCCGCCGAGCCCCTGCGCCCCAATCGCGGCCTCCTGTTCAACGTCGACCGCGGGCTGGAGCTGCTGCTGGCCTCCGAGCCTTCCGAGCAGGCGATGCGTTCCTTCTCGCTGCGAGACCCGCGCTGGATGGACCACCACGTCTGGTACCCGGGCTGGCTCGCCGACGTGAGGAAGGAGGTCAAGCACGCTCTCCGCGGGCTGTCCCGCGCGCAGTCCGAGCTGGAGCGTGTCTACTCCGACGTGGCGGCTTTCCTCGCCGTGCCCCCAACGTCTTCCGGGACCGGGAGAGCTGCCACGGCCGCCCAGGCATGTGCCGAGGCCGCTGGCCACGCCCGCCGGGGCGCGGCGAACATGGGCGCCCTCGTCGACGTCCTGCAGGGGCTCCGCGAAGACATCCTCGACGAACCGCCTACTGGCCGTGTCAGCCACTTCTTCGGCTCCGTCCCGCCGCCGCCGATGGACGACGCAGGTTTGCCTGCTTGTCCCCTCAACCAATTGGTTTTGCTCAGGACTAATGGCTACGCATTTTTGTTCTGCACCCGTAAATAAAAATGTTGTCTTGCTCACATGAGTCGACGTCCAGCAGGCCATGGAGCCGCAGCCGGAGACTGGTCGATCGCCGGCACGCTGCTAGACGACTAAGATCGATATGGTCGACGTGCGTACTGCGTACCAAGCTGACGGCTCTGTAGGAAAGGTTTTGTTTTGTTTTTTCGCCTACCATGTCGATCCGCCCCATCTAAGACATGGACATGGCTGGGCTGTTGAGTGCCATCTCCGGTGAGATGACTTGCATTGCGTACCCTTAACAGACATGGTTGGATTGTTGATGGCCATCTTCAGTTCCGACGAGATGAATAGAATTCTTCAGTTAGGCTATGTTGATCACCATCTTCAGACATGGTTGTTTACTTGGATTGTTGATCGCCATATTCAGTTTCAGCCAATAGAATTATTCAGACATGGTTGCATTGCATACCCTTGAGGCCTTGACAGACATGGTTTTGAGGTGAGTAGAATTATTCAGTTAGCCACTTAGGCTATGTGTGAGAACTCTTGTACCAGCCAATAGTACGTGTGACAAAGATGCTGAATTGCTTCTCGTGCGCGCCTACCGTTTTGATTTTGGTGATCGTTGTCGTTGGGGACAGCTAGAATAGTAGAATAGATTACAATTACTAGACTGCGAGTACAGTAGTTGGGTAAATTGCACTGCTAGCTATGTGATTTTTCATTTTATGTATGCGCAGCTCGTAGCGCTGCGAAATGGTTGGATATTGTTAGAATTGTGTCGAATATTATTGTACAAGATAGGTTACA
Organism: Triticum urartu; assembly: GCF_056163025.1. Taxonomy (NCBI): domain Eukaryota; kingdom Viridiplantae; phylum Streptophyta; class Magnoliopsida; order Poales; family Poaceae; genus Triticum; species Triticum urartu. The sequence goes on from NC_141879.1 coordinate 634,740,104, forward strand.
GTTGGACTTGGTTTTGGACTGTGTGTACACACGGTAGGAGTTGTGTCCTAATAGGACACCTGTATCCTAGGCCTCTCATATATATCGGGGGTAGACACACGATGTAATCTATGCCAACATACACTGGTAGAAAAAGGGCCTATAGTCCCGGTTCGTAAGGGCCTTTAGTCCCGATTCAGGAACCGGGACTAAAGTGTCGGTACTAATACCTCCACCCTTTAGTCCCGGTTCAATCCAGAACCGGGACTAAAGGCCCTCCACGTGGGCAGTGCGCAGAGCCCAGTCAGGAGACCCTTTGGTCCCGGTTGGTGGCACCAACCGGGACCAATAGGCATCCACGCGTCAGCACTTCTGTGGCTGAGGTTTTTGTTTTTTTTTAAAGGGGGGGGGGGGGTTGGGGGTTTTAGGGGGTTAATTTAGGTGTTTCATATATTGTGTTAGCTAGTTTTAATTAATAGAGAGAAGTGTCCTCTGTTATGTCTGTGCTTGGTCGACGCTACGTACTATACATACGTATATAGAAAGGACTAGACACGCTAGCTAGCTAGTAAGCAAACGAAGGAAACAGAAGATCGTCATGAACATATATGCATATATACAGAGAGAAGTGATATCGACCACCTCTACTTCTCCGAGAGATTGGTCGAACAACAAGTTCTCGTATATCTATCTGACACTACCGGCTACATATATACAGTAATTATCTCTTACAAATATAATCATACGGACTCAAGGTTAACATAGAATTCTCCGTCTTCAGGGATCACGTGGTCAAGAAAGAATGCCGCCAATTCCTCTTGAATTCCTCGCATGCCAGCTGGTGCTAGGAGTTCATCCCGCTTCCGAAACATCTAATTTAAAGAAGGGGGTCAATACATATATATATGAATGAATGAAACTCAACACAAATGATGGTAATAAAATAAAATTGTGAATGTTGTTATTTACGTACTTCATATTGTTCGTCAGTGTAGCCCCGCTCACAGGTCGTGTGGCGGATGGACTCGCAAACATAGTAACCACAGAAATCATTCCCTTGTTGCTGCCACAACCACTTTACAAGAAATAGAGGTTAATCAAACTGATAAGCAAGAATGCCAAATGGTATTGATGAAACTAGCGCTTGAATGACTAGTAGATGCGCTTAAAATGCTACTATAGCTAGTACTTACTTTCGGGTGTCTAAATTGCAGCTCCTTCGGCAGTCCCGGAGCTTTTCTGGTGAATTTTCTCCAAACCCTGCCATACAAAGAAAACAATTACTTGATATATCAGGAAATGAACAAAGTTGCTAATATGGTGGATAATGATCGATTTAACTTACTTCTCGAGTATTTGAGTCATGTCTGCATAGTCCTTGGGATCTTTTCGTCTTGAGTCTAAGACGGTTACTAGTCCCTGCTCAAGCTTAATATGTAGGAAAATATAGTGGAAACTGCACACGCATGCATAACTCATCAATTACATTACTATAACCTTGACTAATATATAAGGGAAACCGAATACGCACAAGACAGTAACACTCACTTGAAGTTGTAAGGAAAGAGTATTATATCTTTGTTTTGATTTATTATCAACGATTCTAGCATGCTGGCCTCGGTTTCTGCGGCATGAAATTTAACCTGAGTTGCATCTATGAGATTTGTGTTAATGAACCCAATATCACCGACTTGTCTTTTCTTCAATTCGATGATCTTCAATCTGCATAATATAGTGAGGATGATTATAAATACATGCAATGAAAGAGCTAAGCTATATAGAGAAACTTAATGACAGAAGTAGTACTACTTACAGACAGTAGCAGGTGACAGTTGCTTTATCGAGGGCCAATTGATTGAAGAACTGATAGAACTCCTCAAATGGAACAGGCAACAGATCAATTCCAACGAGGTCATGCTCTGGTTTAACTCTCGCAAACAAAGTACTCCTCCCCCAGAGTCTCTGCAGATTTTCAAGTACCAATCATGCAATCTTTGCATCATCGTTGATAGAGATCTTTCATCTTTGACGAGAGGCTTCCCGTACTCGTATCTTTGTATCTGCACGTCCATGGGGTCATAATGTACTTCGTCGGGCAGGTAATCTGCAGGATTGCTATAACCGGGCACCATCCTCGGATCATTATCGACGTTGTGGCTAGGCACCTTGAGCGGGGGGCACGATTGCTTCGCTTGTTCGCCGAGCTGGGCAATTTGTTTCCCAGCTCATCGTTGTTTCAGCCTTTGATCACTGACAGTACTTCCCGACCGCTCCGCTTCGGCAAATTCCTTTCCAATAATGCGGTCATAGTTTGCTTTCGGCAAATCAGACTTCGGTGTTTTTGTCAGGGCAGCCAGAGTGCGCTTCACTTTCACCCGATCTACCTTCTCCTCCGGAGGTGGATGTTTCTTTACTTTCACCCCTTCAAAGAATTTCTTCACTTCTTCTCGCGCGATCTCGGCGTTCTCCTCCTGGGTCCTCTCGTATGGTAACTTCTCTGGAGTCTTCAGAGAAGGACCGAATCTGTATGTCCTCCCGCCTCTGGTTGTACTGCTAGACGCCGAGCGAGCAGACGTAGCGGTTGTCTTCTTTACTTGCTTAAGCGGCGGAGGAGAAGGACTACGATGCGCCGGAGCAACTGGAGCGGCGGCAGGTCTCTTCCGCCCTTGCTGACGAGGCGGAGAAGGAGGAGGCGGGCTGCTCGGGCGCGTCGGCGCAGGCGGAGAAGGAGGCGGAGTGCCGCCGCGCGCCGGAGAAGGAGCCGGCCGAGGGCCCTGATCGTCACTCGCCGGAGGAGGAGGAGGCGGTGGAGGCGGAGTGCCCTGACTCGCTGGAGGAGGAGGAGGAGGCGGTGGCGTCCAGTTCGGAAGGTTGATGAGGTCCTTCCGCCATAGGCATGGAGTCTTCAGAGCAGACCCCAGCCGAGTCTCCCCTTCACCGGTAGGGTGGTCAAGCTGGAGGTCCTCAAATCCCTCCGTTATCTCATCCACCATCACCCTAGCATATCCTTCTGGAATCGGCCGGCAGTGAAAAGTTGCGCCGGGTTCAGTAGGATAAACAGAGCCAACAGCCGCCTTGACCTTCAAATTCATCCATTGCGTCATAAGGTGGCAATTTTGAGACTCTGTGATAGCATCCACGGGATAGCTGGCAGGAGCCGTCAAGGCATGCTCTAGCTGAAGCAGCTCGGTGGAAGCCACGCTGCTTCTGCGCTGAGATGGCGGGGTAGCTTCGGGGGAGGCTTCGGCAGTACGTTTGCTGCGATTTGCTTCTCGTTCCTCTATCGGGTCCACCCTTGCTTGCAGCGCCTGCATTTGGGTCTGCTGCACTTTTTTCCTCCTCTCATGGGATTTGTAACCGCCTGCGTCCGGAAACCCAACCTTCCACGGAACGGAGCCTGGCGTGCCTCGTGTTCGTCCAGGGTGCTCAGGATTCCCGAGGGCCATTGTGAGCTCGTCGTTCTCTCTGTCTGGAAAGAACGTCCCTTCCTGCGCTGCTTCGATATACTGCTTAAGCTTACTGACTGGTATGTCCATTTGATCGTTCGTCCAAATGCACTTCCCTGTTTCAGGGTCCAGGGTTCCGCCAGCCCCGAAGAACCAAGTCCGGCAACGGTCTGGCCAGTTATTTGTCTCTGGTTCGATCCCTTTATGAACCAGATCATTCTCACTCTTGGACCACTTAGGCCGGGCTACGAGGTAGCCACCTGACCCCGTGCGATGGTGAAGCTTCTTCTTCGCAGCATTTTGCTTGTTTGTCGCCGACATCTTCTTACTCTTTTCTGATGTCTTGTGGGCCACAAATGCGGGCCAGTGATCTCTGATCTTCTCATATCTGCCCTTGAATTCTGGTGTCTCATTTTTTTCGACAAACTTATTCAGCTCTTTATTCCACCTCCTGAATAGTTCTGCCATCCTCTTCAGAGCAAAAGACTTGATTAATTTCTCTTTAACTGGGTTCTCTGGATTATCCTCAGGCGGTAGGGTGAAATTTGACTTCAGCTCAGTCCAAAGATCATTTTTCTGCATATCATTGACATAAGACACCTCAGGGTCTTCTGTAGCTGGCTTAAACCATTGCTGGATGCTTATCGGGATCTTGTCCCTAACCAGAACCCCGCACTGAGCAACAAATGCGCTCTTTGTCCGGAGGGGTTCAATAGATTGGCCGTCGGGCGCGATTGCTATGATCTCAAACTTTTCATCCGAGCTCAACTTTTTCTTCGGGCCTCGTCTCTTTACCGAAGTTGTGCTCGATTCGGAGGGCTAGAAAAAAGAACAAAGACTTAATTAATATGTGTACATACCAAAACAATGAATGCATCAATCAGCTAGTCAGCATAGGCTTAACTAATATATATACCTGGCCGGACTCGGTTCGGTCACCGGAGCCGTCATCACGGTCTCCTTCTTGCACCGGCATTGGGTCACCGGAGCCGTCCTCATGTTCTTCTTCTTGCACCGGCATTAGGTCACCGTAGCCAGCTTGTTCACCCTGTCCTTCCAGACCATCGGTTTCATTGAGAAACAACGAGATGGCATCACTTCCTTCTGCGATTATGTCCCTCAACAACGCTTCTTTTGTTGCTTCGTCTAGGGCGGTGTCCATAGTTTCTACAAATATTTACAACATGGCAATTATTATTCAAACATGATAGATGGATATATTAGTGCCAAACGTAGAACTAGCTACCTAATCATAGTAAGCTATCGGGAGGGGGTATATATCGACAACGACGACACTACATCTATGTCCCTCGACGACCCTCGTTCCCGATAAAAAAAAGAGGAAGAAGAAGAAAAATAAGAGGAGAAGAAAGAATAGAGGAGAAGATCTCCTCTATTCTTTCTTCTCCTCTTTTTTTCTCCTTCCTCTTCTTTTTTTATCCTCTTCTTCCTCTCATGTTCGATAGGATCGCCGAGGGGTCGGGAGGTTGCGTAGTGTCTCAGGATTCAACAAAACCATGTCTTCATCATTAGGCGAAAGTAACATGTGCATGATGGTACGAAGCTCTTCAAATTTGTTCTGGAACGGACTCCCAGATAGGATAATCCGCCTTTTGGTACAAAGTTCAGCAAGAGCCTTCCGAATATCGCTATTTGGAAGGCCTTTGCTGAATTGGTACCAAAAGGCGGATTATTCTATCCGGGACTCCATTCCAAAACAACTTTGCAGAACTTCGTACCAACATGCCCTGGTTACTTCCGGCTAATGATGAAGGCATGGATTTCTTTAATACTTTGACACTAGGAAACCTCTCTCGACCCCTCGGCGATCCTCGACCCCTCGAACCCTCGACGACCCTGGAACCCTCGACCCCTAGACGACCCTCTTCTTCCTCTCATGTTCGAGAGGATCGCCGAGGGGTCGGGAGGTTGCCTAGTGTCTCAGGATTCAACAAAACCATGTCTTCATCATTAGGCGAAAGTAACATGTGCATGATGGTACGAAGCTCTTCAAAGTTGTTCTGGAACGGACTCCCAGATAGGATAATCCGCCTTTTGGTACAAAGTTCAGCAAGAGCCTTCCGAATATCGCTATTTGGAAGGCCTTTGCTGAATTGGTACCAAAAGGCGGATTATTCTATCCGGGACTCCATTCCAAAACAACTTTGCAGAACTTCGTACCAACATTCCCTGGTTACTTCCGGCTAATGATGAAGGCCTGGATTTCTTCAATACTTTGACACTAGGAAACCTCTCTCGACCCCTCGGCGATCCTCGACCCCTCGAACCCTCGACGACCCTGGAACCCTCGACCCCTAGACGACCCTCTTCTTCCTCTCATGTTCGAGAGGATCGCCGAGGGGTCGGGAGGTTGCCTAGTGTCAAAGGATTCAACAAAACCATGTCTTCATCATTAGGCGAAAGTAACATGTGCATGATGGTACGAAGCTCTTCAAAGTTGTTCTGGAACGGAGTCCCAGATAGGATAATTCGCTTTTTGGTACAAAGTTCAGCAAGAGCCTTCCGAATATCGCTATTTGGAAGGCCTTTGCCGAATTCGTACCAAAAAGCGGATTATTCTATCCGGGACTCCATTCCAGAATAACTTTGCAGAACTTCGTACCAACATGCCCTGGTTACTTTCGGCTAATGATGAAGGCATGGATTTCTTCAATACTTTGACACTAGGAAACCTCTCTCTACTTCCGGCTAATAAGAAGAAGAAGAAGAAGAAGAAGAAGAAAAGAAGAAAAGAAAGAGGAGAAGAAGAAAGGAATAGTGGAGAAGAAGAGAAAATAGAATATATTCTCCACTATTCCTTTCTTCTTCTCCTCTTCTTTTTCTTCTTTTTTCTTCTTCTTATTTATTTCTCCTCTTCTTTTCGGTAGAGGAAACCCTAAATAGCTAGCAAGTATCGTGGGTGTGAGATACATGTGGCCTTCGGTGTCGGACACTACATCCACGTCCCACAAGTGACGTGGGGGTCGAAGCCCGCGCCACTTGTGGGATGTGGATGTAGTGTCCGACACTGACGGTACATGTATCTCACACCGACGATACTTTCTATTTAGGGTTTCTCCTCTACCGCTCGGCGACCCTCTCGACGACCCTCGTTCCTGATAAAATAAAGAGGAAGAAGAAGAAGAAAAAAGAAGAGAAGAAAGAATAGAGGAGAAGACTTCCTCTTCTTCCTCTCTTCTTCTTCCCCTTCTTCCTCGCCTCTGTCATGAATGTCCGGCGTTCTCGACCCCCCCCCCCACGTGTCGAAGAAAAAAAAGAAGAAGAAAAATAGGAGAAGAAGAAAGGAATAGACGAGAAAAGAGAAAATAGAATATATATTCTATTTTTCTCTTCTTCTCCTCTATTCCTTTCTTCTTCTCCTCTTCTTTTTCTTCTTTTTTCTTCTTCTTATTTATTTCTCCCCGTCTTCCTCTCCCCCCTCGGCGACCTAGACCCCCTCTCGACCCCCTCTTCTAATTCATTTGTTCATATGAATACACAAACATTTTCATATTTACAATAATTAATATCACCAAAAAAATCTATGAACAGAAAAAAATCCTATATTCTTTCTTCTCCTTCATATTTACTATTTTTTGCATATGAACAGAAAAAAATCTATGAAAAAAATCATATGAAAAAAATCCTATATTCTTTCATATTTACTATTTTTTGCATATATACATGAAAAAAAAGCATATAACAGAAAAAAAGCATATAACAGAAAAAAAAGCATATAACAAAAAAAATATGCTAGCTAGGGCGCCGCGGCCGGACCAGAGGATGACGGCGACGGCGACGCGGGCGACGGCGACGGCGACGATGGGGGCGGGCGGGCGATGGCGACGGCGACGGCGGGGCGGCACGCGGCGCGGGCGACGGCGATGATGGGCGCGGGCGACGGCGATGATGGGGGCGGGCGGCGTCGGGGCGGCACGCGGCGCGGGCGACGTGGGCGACGGCGACGGGGGCGGGCCGGGGCGGCACGCGGCGCGGGCGACGGCGACGATGGGGGCGGGCGGCGTCGGGGCAGGGACGAGGGCGGTGCGGGGCGGCGCAGGGACGAGGGCGACGGCGACGGGGGCGGGCCGGGGCGGCGCGCGGTGCGGGCGACGGCGACGATGGGCGCGGGCGACGGCGACGATGGGGGCGGGCGGCGTCAGGGCAACTGCAGGATGAGAATGAAAAAATGCTAAGTGCTTCCTTATATAGAACAGGCTTTAGTCCCGGTTTGTGGCAGCAACCGGGACCAAAGGTGGGCATTAGTCCCGGTTGGTGCCACGAACCGAGACCAAAGGTCAATTTTCGGCAGGCTAAAGGGCGGGAAGCGGCGACCTTTGGTCCCGGTTGGTGCCACCAACCGGGACCAATGCCCTTGTGCGCCCCGCGCCCAGAAGTTTAGTCCCACATCGCTAGCTGAAGGGCGCCGATACTGGTTTATAAGCGCTGCTCTGCCTCCCCTTTCGAGCTCCTCTGAAATGCAGGCTTTCGGGCCTAAACTGCTACTGCCTGTGGGCCTGTTGGGCCTCTACGGGCCTGAATCCTGGCCCATGTAGGGTTTCTAGTCGTATTCAGGCCGTGGAGGCCCAGTAGGTGGCATTTTTTTTGGTTTTTTCTTTTCTATTTCTACATTTTTTTGGTTTTTTATTTTTTTGTTTCTACTTAAAACTAAATAATTACAGTTTTTTTAGTGATTTCTTTTTGCTTTTAGGTCACAAAAATTATAAACTTTCTGTTAGTGCCATTAGTTTTAAATTTTAAATAGTTTAAATTTGAATTTTTAAAAATTTGTGTGAATCACTAGTTTATGAATAAATTTACTATAAAATTAGAATTTTTTTTTTCTTCTTTGCTATTTATTTTTTATTTATACTTACAATTAAATACTTATAGTTTGATTTTAGGTCACACAAATTATATTCTTTTTGCTATTGAAGAATATTATAGTTTTATTTAGTTGATCATAACATAATATTTTAATTGATTGTTTTTATTTTCATAAAAGTTTTGTAGTTCATTCTGTTTTCTATTAATTCATTCTTTGAGCTAAATGACTCTGAAATTGGAAAGCATTTCAAAATGAACTCTGAAAAGGTTGAAAGTTGGCATGGTATCATCATTTCACCCACATAGCATGTTCCAAAAAGTAGAGAGGGTTACGACAAAAACTTGATGCACTTCGTGTACAAAATGGACAATCACTTTCGAAGTATCAAAGTTTCGAACCATAAGACATGAAAGCATTTCAAATGAACTCTGAAAAAGTTGAAAGTTGGGATGGTATCATAATTTCACCCACATAGCATTTGCTTATTGCGGGAGAAAGTCTTCACTTTTTCTTTGCTTGTGTCATTTGCTTATTGCGCCGTAACCATGGATAATCTTCATTGTTTATCAGGATGCTTGGGTCAGCCTTGACATTGAAGGGAGGAATTTCATGAAACTTTTCATAATCTTCAGACATGTCTGTCTTGCCGTCCACTCCCAGGATGTCCCTTTTTCCTGAAAGAACTATGTGGCGCTTTGGCTCATCGTATGATGTATTCGCTTCCTTATCTTTTCTTTTTCTCGGTTTGGTAGACATGTCCTTCACATAGATAACCTGTGCCACATCATTGGCTAGGACGAACGGTTCGTCAGTGTACCCAAGATTTTTCAGATCCACTGTTGTCATTCCGTACTGTGGGTCTACCTGTACCCCGCCGCCTAACAGATTGACCCATTTGCACTTAAACAAAGGGACCTTAAAATCAGGTCCGTAGTCAAGTTCCCATATGTCCACTATGTAACCATAATATGTGTCCTTTCCGCTCTCGGTTGCTGCATCAAAGCGGACACCGCTGTTTTGGTTGGTGCTCTTTTGATCTTGGGCGATCGTGTAAAATGTATTCCCATTTATCTCGTATCCTTTGTAAGTCAATACAGTCAAAGATGGTCCCTTGGACAACAAGTACACCTCATCACAAACAGTGTTGTCACCTCTGAGACGTGTTTCCAACCAACTGCTGAAAGTCGTGATGTGTTCACATGTAATCCAGTCGTCGCACTGCTCCGGGTGTTTGGAGCGCAGACTGTTCTTGTGTTCATCGACATACGGGGTCACCAAGGTAGAGTTCTGTAGAACTGTGTAGTGTGCTTGAGACCAAGAATATCCGTCCCTGCATATTATTGAGTCTCTTCCAAGAGTGCCTTTTCCAGTCAGTGTCCCCTCATACCGCGATTTAGGGAGACCTATCTTGTTAAGGCCAGGAATGAAGTCAACACAAAACCCGATAACATCCTCTGTTTGATGGCCCATGGAGATGCTTCCTTCTGGCCTAGCGCGGTTACGGACATATTTCTTTAGGACTCCCATGAACCTCTCAAAGGGGAACATATTGTGTAGAAATACGGGCCCCAGGATGACAATCTCGTCGACTAGATGAACTAGGACGTGCGTCATGATATTGAAGAAGGATGGTGGGAACACCAGCTTGAAACTGACAAGACATTGCGCCACATCACTCCTTAGCCTTGGTACGATTTCTGGATCGATCACCTTCTGAGAGATTGCATTGAGGAATGCACATAGCTTCACAATGGCTAATCGGACGTTTTCCGGTAGAAGCCCCCTCAATGCAACCGGAAGCAGTTGCGTCATAATCACGTGGCAGTCATGAGACTTTAGGTTCTGAAACTTTTTCTCTGGCATATTTATTATTCCCTTTATATTCGACGAGAAGCCAGTCGTGACCTTCATACTAAGCATGCATTCAAAGAAGATTTCTTTCTCTTCTTTCATAAGAGCGTAGCTGGCAGGACCTTTATACTGCTTCGGAGGCATGCCGTCTCTTTCGTGCAAACGTTGCAGGTCCTCTCGTGCCTCAGGTGTATCTTTTGTCTTCCCATACATGCCCAAGAAGCCTAGCAGGTTCACGCAAAGGTTCTTCGTCACGTGCATCACGTCGATTGAGGAGCGGGCCTCTAGGTCTTTCCAGTAGGGTAGGTCCCAAAATATAGATTTCTTCTTCCAGATGGGTGCGTGTCCCTCAGCGTCATTCGGAACAGCTAGTCCACCGGGACCCTTTCCAAAGATTACGTAGTGTAAATCATTGACCATAGCAAGCACGTGATCACCGGTGCCCATGGCGGGCTTCTTCCGGTGATCTGCCTCGCCTTTGAAATGCTTGCCTTTCTTTCGACATTGATGGTTGGTCAGAAGAAATCGACGATGGCCCAGGTACACATTTTTCCTGCATTTGTCCAGGTATATACTTTCAGTGTCATCTAAACAGTGTGTGCATGCGTGGTATCCTTTGTTTGTCTGTCCTGAAAGGTTACTGAGAGCGGGCCAATCGTTGATGGTCACGAACAGCAACGCCTTAAGGTTAAATTCCTCCTGTCTGTGCTCATCCAACGTACGTACACCGTTTCCATTCCACAGCTGTAAAAGTTCTTCAACTAATGGCCTTAGGTACACATCAATTTCGTTGCCGGGTTGCTTAGGGCCTTGGATGAGAACTGGCATCATAATGAACTTCCGCTTCATGCACATCCAAGGAGGAAGGTTATACATACATAGAGTCACGGGCAGGTGCTGTGATTGCTGCTCTGCTCCCTGAAAGGATTAATGCCATCCGCGCTTAAAGCAAACCATACATTCCTTGGGTCCTTTGCAAACTCATCCCAGTACTTTCTCTCGATTTTTCTCCACTGCGACCCGTCAGCGGGTGCTCTCAACTTCCCATCTTTCTTTCGGTTCTCACTGTGCCATCGCATCAACTTGGCATGCTCTTCGTTTCTGAACAGACGTTTCAACCGTGGTATTATAGGAGCATACCACATCACCTTCGCAGGAACCCTCTTCCTGAGGGGCTCGCTGTCAACATCACCAGGGTCATCTCGTCTGATCTTATACCGCAACGCACCGCATACCGGGCATTCGTTCAGATCCTTGTAGGCACCGCGGTAGAGGATGCAGTCATTAGGGCATGCATGTATCTTCTCCACCTCCAATCCTAGAGGGCATACGACCTTCTTTGCTGCGTATGTACTGTCGGGCAATTCGTTATCGTTTGGAAGCTTCTTCTTCAATATTTTCAGTAGCTTCTCAAATCCTTTGTCAGCCACAGCATTCTCTGCCTTCCACTGCAGCAATTCCAGTACGGTACCGAGCTTTGTGTTGCCATCTTCGCAATTGGGGTATAACCCTTTTTTGTGATCCTCTAACATGCGATCGAACTTCAGCTTCTCCTTTTGACTAATGCATTGCGTCCTTGCATCGACAATGACCCGGCGGAGATCATCATCATCGGGCACATCGTCTGGTTCCTCTTTATCTTCAGCAGCTTCACCCGTGGCAGCATCATTGGGCACATCGTCTGGTTCCTCTTGATCTTCACCAGCTCCCCCCGTTGCAGCATCACCGTATTCAGGGGGCACATAGTTGTCATCGTACTCTTCTTCTTCGCCGTCTTCCATCATAACCCCTATTTCTCCGTGCCTCGTCCAAACATTATAGTGTGGCATGAAACCCTTGTAAAGCAGGTGGGAGTGAAGGATTTTCCGGTTAGAGTAAGACCTCGTATTCCCACATTCAGTGCATGGACAACACATAAAACCATTCTGCTTGTTTGCCTCAGCCGCATCGAGAAACTCATGCACGCCCTTAATGTACTCGCGGGTGTGTCTGTCACCGTACATCCATTGCCGGTTCATCTGCGTGCATTATATATAATTAAGTGTCCAAATTAATAGAAGTTCATCATCACATTAAAACCAAAGTGCATACATAGTTCTCATCTAACAACATATAGCTCTCCAGAGCATCTAATTAATTAAACCATACATTGTAACTATGTAAAACATTTCAATGCGAAAACAAATGCGATCATAATCGCAACCAAGGTAACAATTGATCCAACGGCATAATGATACCAAGCCTCGGTATGAATGGCATATTTTCTAATCTTTCTAATCTTCAAGCGCATTGCATCCATCTTGATCTTGTGATCATCGACGACATCCGCAACATGCAACTCCAATATCATCTTCTCCTCCTCAATTTTTTTTATTTTTTCCTTCAACAAATTGTTTTCTTCTTCAACTAAATTTAACCTCTCGACAATAGGTTCGGTTGGCATTTCCGATTCACATACATCCTAGATAAATAAAATCTATGTCACGTTGGTCGGCATAATTTTCATAAACAATAAATGAACCAATAGTTATGAAGATAATATACATACCAAATCTGAATCATAAACAGGACGAGGGCCGACGGGGGCGGATACCAAAACCATCGCACTATATAAGATGCAATAATAAATGTAAGAAAATGATACAAGTATCTATCTAAACAGACAAGTAAGAATATTTTTCCTTTCAGAAAGAAGATAAGAACAAGAGGCTCACCACGGTGGTGTCGGTGATGAGATCAGCGCGGGTGATCGACGGCGGTGAAGACGGGGACGGGGCGTGACGGACCGCTAAATCTAGACAAATCTCGAGGAAAATGGAGCTTGAAGGTCGAGCTTCGAGAGGAGAAAGTTTAAGTAGTGTGGCTCGGGCATTCCATCGAACACCTCATGTGCATAGGAGGTGAGCTAGAGCACCACAAACCCCTCCCCTCGCCGGCCAGAGAAAAACAGAGCACTGGAGTGCTCTGCTCGCGGGCGAGGGTATATATAGGCACCTCATTGGTCCCGGTTTGTGGCAAGAACCGGGACTAAAGGGGAGCCTTTGGTCCCGGTTCATGCCACCAACCGGGACCAATGGTGGTGGGCCAGGAGCGAGGCCCATTGGTCCCGGTTCGTCCCACCAACCGGGACCAAAAGGTCCAAACAAACCGGGACCAATGGCCCACGTGGTACGGCCGGCCCCCTGGGCTCACGAACCGGGACCAATGCCCACATTAGTCCCGGTTCTATACTGAACCGGGACTAATGGGCTGAGCCGGCCTGGACCATAGCCCTGTTTTCTACTAGTGATAATAGCACATGCACGCCGGGGAGCCGGCGGCGTGTGCCGACGCCCGGGCGGCCAGGGGTGCGGTATTGTAGCGGTATCACGGGGAGGAGCGGCTGTAGTCAGGCCCCGGAAATGTAGCCATATCGGTGAACCTGGTTAACAAATCTCGGTGTCGTGCTTGTGTGATTGCTTGGTCCTCGATAGATCGACGAAACGCCTCGGATTTATTCTAACAAGTGATATCATGAGCTAGGTTATGCGGAGGCCGTGAATTGTTGATTAGAGGAGAAGCAGAAAGAAATCGCGGAAGAGATTGGTTTGATGTGTGCATCGGATCGATGGAAACTCCGAAGCGTGTCGGCGAGATGGAAGCAATCAGGTGACAGCATGCAGGCTAGCGGCGCGTGGCAGGCGGTGGCTATGCAGATCGTTGGGTCGGCTCGGTGGCAGTGGCACAAGGCATGCGAGACGCGACAGGGCGTTACGGCGGCGGCGGATTCGTGCAGGAGTCGGGACTCTCACGAGATTGGATCGGTAGCGCGTGCGGTACAGCGGCGTCTGACGCGTGGCGTTCAACAGCAACCCAGCAGGAGACGGACAGTTCGGCGGGCGACGGATCGAATCCATCGGGTGTGTTGCCCTAGTGCGCGTGCGTCCAGGCGCGTGGCTCTGGCCGGCGGGCAGTGCCAGGTGGGCTGCTGAGCCTAGGCAGCCAAGCGGTCGTGAGGGCGCGTAGACCAGGTGCAGCAACGGTGTGGGTCAAGGTGCACGGGAATCTCAAGAGCAGCCTGGTGCAGCCTATGCATGCATGCAGTTGGGGCACATGAGCTGAAGGGCTTTGGCCGGATATTTAGGTGTGCGTGCTGTGGGCTACGTGAGATTTGTTTGGAAGAAAAAAGGAGCTACGTTGCAGACTCAGTGCTATTCCATCGGGATAAAGAGATAGGAAAAGTTAATGGACCTATGGCCTACAGAAGCACAAGGTTTGTGTACATGGATGGTAGTGTGAGGGTCTGCGGTGTGCGTAGCAAGGACGACGACGTGTGTGCAAGGCTCGGAGGAGTCTGGAGCGCGCCGTGGCAGGAACATGCATACACAGGGCGTCAAGCAATGCACGGAGATGTGCGGGCGGACACGATGCAGGGTGGAGCATGGTTGTAGTCGGATAATTTCGGCTGGGTCGGACTGGACTGTCTGACGGACCGACATGGATGTCGGTCAATGCAGAAGACGGCGGTGATTTTAGCGACGGCGACATAGGAGCGTGATGCTGATGGTGGCCGACTTCTGGGGCATGGAAACACGTGGTGCAGGCTTGAGGGCTTGTGCGGCTTCGACAGACTATTGCATAGGGTTGACTCAAGACGGTGCACATGAGAGTTTGGAGTCGACAGGGCGCGGGAGGGTGACACGTACAACCACCATGGAGTCATGTTGAAGGTGGAGCTGGAGTCTGACGGATGACTACACTCTGTGCCGATGGAGGGGCTACGGCGTAAGTTAACGGAGAGTCGAAGCCTATTTCAACGGGATAGCGAGAGACACGTGGTTTCAGACTGGGTACCAGTGGTCTGATGGAGGCGTGATACTCAGCATCGGTCGGTGATGATCGATAGTTCTCTGCAGTGGGAATTGAGATAGTGGGGGCTAGCTACCCGGGAGACTCGACCAGGACAGCAGAGGCTCGATGCGGTGATAGCGGCGAGGCGTGCGGTAAGCACATGACACAGCGACAGGCCAAGGCACTAGTGGTCAGACATGTGGTCAGACAAATTGTGCAGGGGTGCTGAAGCAGTGTTGACGAGTACCGGATTCAAGTTGGTGACTGGGTCTATCGGTGCTGGAAGATGGACAGGAGTTGACCATGGAGAATCTGTGAAAGTGACGGAAAGTCTGAAATTGTCAAAAGCGGAGAGAGTACATGGCCGTATATTCTGTGGTGTTCGGTGCACATGCAAAGTGCGGGTGACAAGTACAGAAGGAGGTTGAGTGCTATAGCTGTGGGACATGTCAGAGACTATCCGTGGAAAAGGGTGAGACAACTGTGAATTTGACTCAAAGTGACACAGGGCGAGGGTGAAATTCCTTCAAGTTCCAGACAGACGGTCATGAAAGAGCGGTGATGTTGAGTTCAGGTAACTCTTATATGTGACACCCAATATGTGAGTTGTTCATTTTCACGCAGATTAATGATCAGTGTGTGATGGCGTTGAGCGGATACTCCGGAAGTTGGGAGCACAAAGTAGAGTAACGAGGAACTTAATTTTTGCTCGAGTGTTGACTGTGATGAAGACGAGAAGGGACTACAGTTGCAGGTGGAGTCACATGAAGTCTGGGAGTAGCAACGGTGCTCATGGCGTATCTCAAGTCCAATGTACATGGAGGTTCGACGCATGGATGAATCCAAAGTGGTGGAGAATATTCGCCAAGGTGGAGTTTATTAGAATTGTGTCGAATATTATTGTACAAGGTAGGTTACAGTTGGACTTGGTTTTGGATTCTGTGTAGACAGGGTAAGAGTTGTGTCCTAATAGGACACCTGTATTCTAGGCCTCTCATATATATCGGGGGTAGACACACGATGTAACCTATGCCAACATAATAGCACAGGCACGCGGGGGAGCCGGCGGCGTGTGCCGGCGCCCGGGCGGCCAAGGGTGCGGTATAGTAGCGGTATCACGGGGAGGAGCGCCCGTAGTCAGGCCCCGGGATATAGCCATATCGGTGAACCTCGTTAACAAATCTCGGTATCGTGCTTGTGTGATTGCTTGGTTCTTGGTAGATCGACGAAACGCTTCGGATTTATTTTTAACAGATATGTTGTCTTCTTAGTAGTTACGCTCCATTGGTAAACGCTGTCTATTGACAAAAATGTGGTTTTGGGTTGTTGAATTCTCAGACGCGCACATCTGCAATTTAGTTAGGTGCTTCATTCATATGCTCTTGTTTGTTCAGTACAAAAACGGTAGTTAATTTCCGCTAGCTAGCTGTTTGGTTTCAGTTTAATTATTTTGCAGCGCCACATGAAACCACTACTCATGGTCAGCAAAAAGAATGGAAAATTTGGCACTCATCTTAATTCGGAGGCATATATAATCTATTACTCTACGTATGTCCAACTAAGTGTGTTGCGTTCTAATTATGCTTATGCTTATGGTCAGGTTTATGTGCCTATTTTCTTAACACCTGTGTTTCTCTAGTATACATGGTTTCCTAATTTATTAGACGTTTGTAGTACGCCTCGTAAAGATAATCAAATTGCTCAATATATTGTGCTCAATGTATTCGCATGATAGATACGTATATATATAGTGCCTAATGGGCAGTGACCATAGGGTGTATCTGACGAATTTCTGGGACCTATCCATTTCAAAAAATGTCTAAAGTTTTTCCTTCAATCCTGGGTTGATGTATCTCGTCTTGTACTGATGTGCATTTGACTTGAGCAGGCTACTTGAATGCACTTCTGACATATTTGGAAGATGTTTGTTGGACAATCTAGAAAACCAGAAATGCAGTGTGTTTCAAGCAACAATTCCCTAGTGACCTATCTTCACTGATTTTCAGTTATGCAAATCATCTAACCCTCAGGTGCCTTGCTACAAAATGATCATGTTTGAAGAAAAGTTGAGAAAGGTGTGTGAATGGCTAGAGTGGTGACCGTGGAAGCTTAGAGAGAAGTTAGCGATTGGCGCCGATGATAAGAAGAATTTGATGGATGGAGTTCACTCATTTTCAACGGGAAGAAAAGAGCGTGCTTTTATTCCATTGATAGTGTTGTGAAGTGGGCCTTGTATGCTTTGGTGTTGTTATAAGTGTTATATGAACCGTGAGGTTACTTTGCTAAACATTCTATGAACTTACTTGGCACTTTTTCTCTAACGAAAATCAAGGAGGCCATTGTCTCGAAAAGATACTTACCGTGTAACGCAACGCGAAAGTAGAGTCGAAATGTAGACACAAGGACGCAAGTTGTATGTGTGGGTCTCTTCTATTTATTATCCAGTTCTCTGCAGACAATAATCAAGTATAATTGTGAAGCCTTCCTCTTGATATAGGTGGCTTGCCACGCATGTTGGGTTGCTCCCCCTGTCAACAGTGAGCACCGTGACGGTGGGTGGGAGCGGGACTCGGTGGGGGGTTAACACTACAAAAAATTGTTCATATTTTTTTTAAATCATTGATTTGAAAAAAGGTTCATGAATTGTAAAAAGCTTTACACATTTTTCTATGAATTCAGGAAAAAAACACGAATTTAAAGAAATGACAAATACAGGAAAAAGTTCATGAATTTGAAAAAATGTGCACAAAATTAGAAAAATGTGAAAAGGAAAAAAAAGAAAAATGACCAAAACACAAAGAACAGAAAAATGTGAAAACAAAAACTTATGGAAGCTACCTAAAACCGGTCCAAAGGGAAGCCTCCATGGGCCGGCTCATCTAACACAACGGTCCGTCTAACTTGCAGGGTGTTTGTTTCCAGGGACTTATTGGTCTAGGGACTTAAATAAGTCCCTATAGTCCCATCTTAACCAAACAGGAGGGACTTATAGGGACTTAAAGTTGGCATTTGGGACTTATGAAATAAGACTCTCAAGGAGGGACTTATAGGGACTTATAGTTGTAATATGGTCTTATAGAGATTTATAAGTCCCAGGAACCAAACAGGTAGGGACTTTTAGGGACTTAGGACTTATAAGTTGGGACTAAAAAAAAGTCCTAGGACTTATGAACCAAACAGGGCCTTGGGCGCTTGCTAGCTAGCAAAAACAATAATAATTTCAGACGTTGTACATTGCCATTCTGGTCTCTATCTTGCCGGAGTGGAGGATCGATTCGGGCCTGGCTTCAGCGTGAGCAATGAGCAGGACGGGACGAAACCTGCACGAGCGGACACCGTGGTAGGAGGCAGGGGAGCAGTGTGCAGGTTGCACGTTGGGTCGCCCCCCGTGTCGACAAGGGCTGAGCGCCACAGGGTGGGTGGAGGCGAGACTCAACGTCGAAGCAGTAGAAGACGTTGGCCGGCTACTATGAGTGAGACCGCATGTATTGTATTGGGTTCTTTTTAGTCCCACGCTGCAATTTTTCTGAAATTTCCACCTGTTTATAAGTGTTTGGCATAGAGATGGTATCACTAATTAAGGAGCAGAGATGATAGGAGTATGCAGGTCTATTATAAGGGTATACGAATACGGTCTGGGGTTACATGAGGCGAGAATGGGGAGGAGCTATGCTCGAAGGTTTGAGAGGGTAAGGGAGAGGGAATGCTTTGCCAGTCCGCGGGCCGTATAGGGGAAGCTAGAGTTTTGCTACACTTACGGAAGCAACTTACGGAATACATCTACGGATGCAAGGTGGGCTTATCTGATTTAATTATGAGGAGCCTCACCATTTGAAATCGGGGGGGGGGGGGGGGGGGGAGGGGGGGAGGTTAATGTGAATTAGGCCACGTCCGTCCGTAGCGGGGGATCCGTTAAATAGTCACCGTAGGTGTAGCATTTCTGGGGGAAGCTATGCTCGATGGTACGGCTGGGCTGCTGGGTGGAGAAGGGTATGCTCGGCCGAGCGGTCGGGCTGTGGGGATTGGGAAAGGGTATGCTTAGCGTCAGTGGCGAATCTTGCACAAAATTAAAGGGTAGGCTCAAAACATCAAGTTTCTAAGTCTACTAAGCAAATTCATTGCACTTTACATGTTAAACACCTCAGTATAATTCTCAAGTTGCATGTTTAGCTGAAATATGATTTTTGGAGGGTAGGCTTCAGCCTATTGAAGCCCCCCTAGTGGAATCGTCACTGCTTAGCGTGACTGTTGGGCGATGGGTGTAGGGGAAGGGTATGATAACCAGACGGCTGGACCACGGTGGCGTATTAGGGGAAAATTATGCCTCTCGGGAAAAATGGCATAAATGGGGTAAGGGGAGTTCGATTGAAGCAAACTTTGCACCCCATTTCGTAATGAAAATTCAGATGCAAGACGTCATAATTAAGACCTTTTCCATCCCTATCTCCACATGGCACACTGCCTGGATTATGTCGTAAGTGAGCTCAACGTTGGAGTACAAGCGAAAAAACGAAGACACCGTGTGGAGTACAAGCGAAAAAACGAAGACACCGCGTGGAGTATAATGGCATGCTCCTTTTTAAAAAAATATTACACGGCTTGTTTGATACCCTTTGGAATAGAACAAACCTGCTACAATCAGCTGCTCCAACTGAAGAAACAAACGATACACACAAGCCCATGTGCTCACACTCACAGGTAGGTTGGTGAAACGTCATCTTAGCCGGCCCGGCCCTGTTGAGCAAAACGTGCCTGCGAACCCTAAACTCGAGTTGCAATTGTGAGAGCTAATTAATGGGTTTCATCGAATCCTCCTTCACGCGCAGATTTATAAGTAGGAGAAAATCATCAATCACAAGCAGAATATCACATTGATACGACAAGATATCACACAGCGCCTACTCAACTCATTCATGCAACCTCCCAACAATTTCGCTGTATATACTATCCCAACCTAGCCTGCAGCCGCTGCTCCTTTCACACTTGCTGATCCAGGAGACTTGCCATGGCTGCTGCGACGTTGCTCTTGGTGCTCACGGTCATCGCCCTCGGCTCCGGTCACGGCGAGGCTTTCGACCCTAACCCTCTCCAAGACTTCTGCGTCGCCGACACCATGTCCAAGGGTAAGCAAAATGCCGTGCTTGTGGCTTCTACATGAAAATGTGATCATCTATGGTGATATACGCGTGTGTATGCCTGCCTACAGTGCGCGTGAACGGGGTGCCGTGCAAGGACCCGGCGGCGGCGGTGGCGGACGACTTCTTCTTCGCCGGCGTGGACAAGCCCGGGGGCGGCGCGGCGAGCAAGCGCTTCGGGTTCTCGGCGCTGACGGTGCAGATCCCGGGCCTGAACACGCTGGGCGAGTCGCACGCCCGCGTGGACGTGGCGCCGGGGGGCGTCTTCCCGCCGCACTACCACCCGAGGGCGGCGGAGACGGCGCTGGTGCTGGAGGGCTCCGTCTACTTCGGCTTCGTCTCCTCCTACCCGGACAACCGGCTCTTCGCCAAGGTGCTCCGCAAGGGCGACGTCTTCGCTGTGCCGCAGGGGCTCGTGCACTTCCTCTACAACAACGGCACCGCGCCGGCGGCCATCTACGCCTCCCTCAGCAGCCAGAACGCCGGGCTGGTGCTCCTCGGCGACGCGCTCTTCGCCGGGGCCATCCCCGACGACCTCCTCGCCAAGTCGCTCCTCACGGACAGGCACACCGTCGGGAGCATCCGGGCCAACTTCCGGCAGCCTTGATGCATGGCCGGCCACGCTGTTCCGATCCCCTTGTACCGCATTCTTCGTAATTTCTGCGGGCACAATGATCTGTAGCCGTTTCTTTGCGATAAGAAACATCTGCGCCGGATTTCGAAATAAAATATCGGTACTTGTAATGAGCGAACGTTCGCCCTCTAACTCCCACCTGTGTCAGTGTCACCGTGTGAGCCGGTCGACGGTTCGACGTCATCCGTGCTTTTTCATGGTTAACCAGTGAACAGCATCACCGCGCGCGCCTCTGAGCAGCGGCACGGCGAGCGCTAGCCACCACGCCCGAAGCAGCTGCTCCAGCACGGTGGCCAAGCCGGGGGAGAAGTTAGAAGTAAATGGCTAGCCAGTCGACCGAGTGCGTGAACGCCTAGCCGGCGCCGGCCAGCATCGGCTCAAGCTGGCGTGTAGGACCACCACCGACGTTCAAACAACAATTGAGAATTAAAAAATGTTTGTCAATTGAAAAAATTCCATGGATATGAAAAAAGTACACTAGTCCAAAAATTGTTCTTGGATTTGAAAAAAAACGTGACTTAAAGAAAATGTTGGGGAATTCAGAAAATGATCATGAATTCAAAAAAAATCACGATCTCAAGAACTATTCACTGAACACTTATTTAATATATGCTGCACTTTTTTACATACAATGCTGTTTTATTTACAGTGAATTTACAATTACACACTGAACTTTCTTAATATGGTGAATTTTTTTACAAAATACACACAAAACCATTATTTAATATATGATGAACATTTTTTATATAGAGAGTGAACTTTTTTTAATACATTGAACATTTTTACAAAATACACACTGAACTATTATTAAATATATAATGAACATTTTATTTATATACAATGAACTTTTTTAATATAGGTTAACAATTTTCACTAATTCTTTAATCTGAACAATTTTGAAAAGCAAACAATTTTTATAATTTGTTTATTTCGAAATTTATGATTAAAGTAAACAAAAATATTAAATAAAAAACAAAAAAGGTAGGAAAATAAAAGAAAATCACGATTCAGGAACCTTCCACAACGGTGGTATCTCTTGCTTCGCCACAAATCCTACTGGCCGGCCAATCTTCATATGTTAGTGAGCGATCAAATATTTATTGCTCGCAGCAAACGATATATAGTATTCCCCAGATATTAGTGGCCAAAGCAAACCCAGCAGCCGTTGGGCTGAGCAGCGAGCTAGCCGAATACACACAAACTGATTCTAGAGACAGCATGAGAAAACACGTTCTGGAGTTTAAAAAAATGTTTTATTCTTCGTATGCACATATGGATATTCAGTACATGTAAAACTTGATGGCAAATACGAGTGGATATATGACGGATGTGAATTTAGTAGGACCTCCTCCTCCTCCCACGAATCTCCCGCGAGCGTCCGGGAGGCTAACCCAAGCGCCGCCTTCGCCCTCCTCCTCCTCCTCCTGCCCCGCCGCAGCCAGGGGCGCGCGCACGCGAAGCCCGTGCGTCGCCGCCACCGGCGGGGCTCCTTCATCTTCTCGCACGGGGGGTGCGGGCGCGGGCCAGGATGGGACGCTAGATGCCGGGCGCGACGGCGGTCTGGAGCGGGACGACGACGGTGGCATGGCGGCCGTGCAACGGGTGGCGTGGTGGTGGTGTAGGCCAGCAGGTGGTGAAGGCGGTGATGGCTTCGTGGCGGCGCATCCGGACCCGCCCTGACGCTGCGGGTCATGGGCGGCCTCTCTCGCCGTGGCACGAAGGTGAGGGAGCGGGGCGACAATGGTGGAGGTGGGCGGCCCTTGTCCAGTCGGGCCCTTGCGGCTGGACGGCGACGCTCGGCGCTGGAGGGCCTCCCTGGTGGGCTACCTTTGGCTATGGTCGTAGGTCAATTGGGCATCCCTCGTAGGTAGGTGGGCGCTCGGTTGCTGGTGGCCTCGCAGGGATGTGTGCTGGCTGACATGGTGGGCGACTCGGGGGTTTGTTCGATGGGGATGTCGGTAGGAAGGATGAGTGACTGATGACCCACAAGTATAGGGGATCTATCGTAGTCCTTTCGATAAGTAAGAGTGTCGAACCCAACGAGGAGCAGAAGGAAATGATAAGCGGTTTCCAGCAAGGTATTTTCTGCAAGTACTGAAATAAGTGGTAACAGATAGTTTTGTGATAAGATAATTTGTAACGAGCAACAAGTAACAAAAGTAAATAAGGTGCAGCAAGGTGGCCCAATCCTTTTTATAGCAAAGGACAAGCCTGAACAAACTCTTATAAGATGTAAAGCGCTCCCGAGGACACATGGGAATATCGTCAAGCTAGTTTTCATCACGTTCATATGATTCGCGTTCGGCACTTTGATAATTTGGTATGTGGGTGGACCGGTGCTTGGGTACTGCCCTTACTTGGACAAGCATCCCACTTATGATTAACCTCTATTGCAAGCATCCGCAACTACAACAAAAGTATTAAGGTAAACCTAATCATAGCATGAAACATATGGATCCAAATCAGCCCCTTACGAAGCAACGCATAAACTAGGGTTTAAGCTTCTGTCACTCTAGCAACCCATCATCTACTTATTACTTCCCAATGCCTTCCTCTAGGCCCAAATAATGGTGAAGTGTCATGTAGTCGACGTTCACATAACACCACTAGAGGAGAGACAACATACATCTGATCAAAATATCGAACAAATACCAAATTCACATGACTACTAATAGTAAGACTTCTCCCATGTCTTCAGAAACAAACGTAACTACTCACGAAGCATAAACATGTTCATAATCAGAGGGGTATTAATATGCATATAGGATCTGAACATATGATCTTCCACCAATTAAACCAACTAGTATCAACTACAAGGAGTAATTAACACTACTAGCAACCTACTAGCACCAATCACGGACTTGGAGACAAGAATTGGATACAAGAGATGAACTAGGGTTTTGAGAGGAGATGGTGCTGATGAAGATGTTGATGGAGATTGCCCCCTCCCGATGAGAGGAGCGTTGGTGATGACGATGGCGATGATTTCCCCCTCCGGGAGGGAAGTTTCCCCGGCAGAACAGCTCCGCCAGAGCCCTAGATTGGTTCCGCCTCATGGCGGCGGATTTTTGTCCGAGAAGATGTCTTATGATTTTTTTCCCATCGAAAGACTCCATATAGTAGAAGATGGCCACCGTAGGGCCATCAGGGGGCCCACGAGGTAGGGGGCGCGCCCGGGGGGTAGGGCGCGCCCCCACCCTCGTGGGCAGGGTGTGGCCTCTCTAGTGAAGTTCTTGCTCTCAGTATTGTTTATATATTTGGAAAACATCTTCCGTGAAGTTTCAGGACTTTTGGAGTTGTGCAGAATAGGTCTCTAATATTTGCTCCTTTTCTAGCCCAGAATTCCAGCTGCCGGCATTCTCCCTCCTTATGTAAACCTTGTAAAATAAGAGAGAATAGGCATAAGTATTGTGACATAATGTGTAATAACAACCCATAATGCAATAAATGTCGATATAAAAGCATGATGCAAAATGGACGTATCAACTCCCCCAAGCTTAGACCTCGCTTGTCCTCAAGCGAAAAACCGAAATCGAAAAATATGTACACATGTTTAGAGATAGAGGTGTCGATAAAAATAAAATACGGACATGAGGGCATCATGATCATTCTTAGAACATCAACTTATATAATTCTTGTCATATGATCTCTAACGCTAGAGTAATAATTCAATCACAATATCAAGTATGAATCGTAAACTTCATTAAAAACTAACAAACTACTATCTCAGTCATTGAAGCAATTGCAATTTATCATAACATAGGAAAGAGTCAATGTAAAAGAGCTTTTCAGCAAGTACACATACTCAACTATCATATAATCTTTCACAATTGCTGACACTCACGCAATACTTATGGGTATGGAGTTTTAATCAGATACAAAGAAAGATAGGGGCTTATAGTTTGCCTCCCAACGTTTTACCTCAAGGGTAATGTCAACAGTAATAGTTCATGAAAACTCACATCCAATTAGCCATATATACCAGGATCTTTCCAACATGTTGTGCTTGCCAAAGGATAAAGTGTAAAAAGGAAGGGTGAAAATCACCATGACTCTTATGCAATGTAGGAGATAAAAGTAAAAGATAGGCCCTTCGCAGAGGGAAGCAGAGGTTGTCATGCGCTTTTATGGTTGGATGCACAAAATCTTAATGCGAAAGAACGTCACTTTATATTGCCCCTTGTGATATGGACCTTTATTATGCAGTCAGTCGCTTTTATTACTTCCATATCACACGATCGTATAAGCTTATTTCCTCCACACCAATCAATCATACATATTTAGAGAGCAATTTTTATTGCTTGCACCGATGACAACTTACTTGATGGATCTTACTCAATCCATAGGTAGATATGGTGGACTCTTATGGCAAGACTGGTTTGAGGGTGTTTGGAAGCACAAGTAGTATCTCTACTTGGTGCAATGAATTTGGCTAGCATGAGGGGGAAAGGCAAGCTCATCATGTTGGAAGATCCAAGACAATATAATTCATCTCAGATGTAAGACAACATAACCCAGTATGTTGTCTTCCTTCTCCAATGTCAACTCTTTAGCATGTCATATTTTAATGAGTGCTCACAATCATAAAAGGTGTCCAAGATAGTATATTTATATGTGAAGACCTCTCTTTCTTTATTACTTCCTTTTAATTGCAACGATGAGCAAAACTGTGTTTGTCAACCCTCAACAACTTTTATTCATCATACTTTTTCTATGTGAGCTCATTATTCTCCATAAGATTCACATGATCTCTTTGTTTCTTTTTATTTCTTTCTCTTTTCTTTTATTCACTTAGGATCATGGCAAAATAATCAAGCCCTTGACTCAACACTAATCTTTATTATATAGCTCACGAACTCGATTACATAGAAGGATAATAAAGCAAAACTCACGACTAGATCATACTAAGAACTTATATTCTACTAGATCAAGATATTACCAAAAGGATCGAACTAAAAAAAAAGGTAGAGATAAAAGTGATGGTGATACGATACCGGGGCACTCCCCCAAGCTTGGCAGTTGCCAAGTGGAGTGCCCACACCAGATACTCAATTATTCTTTGTTGGTGGAGACAGTGATGATTTTGTTGATGGCGTAGGCTTGTCGTCCTTCTTCCAAGGCATAGGCTCACCATCATAGAAAGATGACCGAGTCTCTGGGATCCTCAAATCTGCAGCCAAACTCATCGTTTTGAATCTATATTCATACTCACAGTTTTGGTTTTGCAGGTCATAAATTTGAGCTTGAAGGTGCTCAATTTTCTCGTGAAGCTTGAAGATGGTCTCCCCGATGTTGTCGGCATCCAGCTTGTGTTTGTTGGTGAATTCTGCGGTCATCATGTGGTTGGAGTTGAGTCCACTCTCCACCATCCCGTGACACTTGAGAACTTGTTGCTTCATTGCTTCGAGCCTCGTCTCCACGCTTCCGGTCCCCTTTGGTCCCTCAGCATCACGGATGTGCAGCAACCCATCACGCATCTCAATGGTTTGAGGGTGTCGCTGCACCTCCGCGAGGTAAGGGTTGATGACCTTCTCAAAGAACTTGTCCTTGGGAGCACTTGGAGACGCCATGATAATCTAGATCTGTTAGAAAAACAGCTCGAAACAAAGACATGAGATTTTTGCGTGATACATGAGTCAAAACCCCCGGGAGATTATATAATGAATTTTTACCGACCAAAATACGTGTCGTGTATGAAAACGGAGTCCGGAGAGCACACGAGGTGCCCACGAGGTAGGGGGCACGCCCAGTAGGGTAGGGCGCGCCCTCCACCCTCGTGGAGCCGTCGTGTCCTTCCAGGATTGCTGCTTATTTTTCTATTTTTCTAAATATTCCAAAACGGAGAAATATTCCCTTAAAAACTGTTTTGGAGTCGGTTTACTTACCGTACCACATACCTATTCCTTTTCGGAGTCTGAAATGTTCCGGAAAGTGTCCCTTATGTATTCCTCCGGGGTTACGGTTTCAATAACATTGGTTTCAACATTTATGGGATTACCTGAGATATAATGTTTAATTCTTTGACCGTTCACCACCTTCAGATTTGTGCCTTCGAAGTTGTTGATTTTTATGGCACCGGAACGGTAGACCTCCTCAATAACGTACAGACCTTCCCATTTAGAGAGAAGTTTTCCTGCAAAAAATCTTAAACGAGAGTTGTATAGCAATACATAATCACCTACATTAAACTCACACTTTTGTATCCTTTTGTCATGCCATCTTTTAACTTTTTCTTTAAACAACTTGGCATTTTCGTAGGCTTGGGTTCTCCATTCATCAAGTGAGCTAATATCAAATAACCTCTTCTCACCGGCAAGTTTAAAATCATAATTAAGTTCTTTAATAGCCCAATAAGCCTTGTGTTCTAGTTCAAGACGTAAGTGACATGCTTTTCCATAAACCATTTTATACGGAGACATACCCATAGGATTTTTGTATGCAGTTCTATAGGCCCATAATGCATCATCAAGTTTCTCGGACCAATTCTTTCTAGACCTATTAACAGTCTTTTGCAAAATTAATTTGAGTTCTCTATTACTCAATTCTACTTGACCACTAGACTGAGGGTGATAAGGAGATGCAATTCTATGATTAACAACATATTTAGCAAGCATTTTATGGAAAGCACCATGAATAAAATGTGAACCACCATCAATCATTAATATCTAGGGACTCCAAATATCGGAAAAATAACTTCTTTAAGCATTTTAATAGAAGTGTTATGATCAGCACTACTAGTGGGAATAGCTTCTACCCACTTAGTAACGTAATCAACAACAACTAAAATATGTGTATATCCATAAGAGGAAGGAAAAGGTCCCATATAGTCAAAGCCCCAAACATCAAATGGTTCAATAACAAGTGAATAATTCACAGACATTTCTTGACGTCTACTAATATTACCAGTTCTTTGACATTCATCACAAGATAAGACAAACTTACGGGCATCCTTGAAGAGAGTAGGCCAATAAAAACCAGATTGCAGTACCTTATGTGCAGTTCTATCTCCAGCATGGTGTCCTCCATAAGCTTCGGAGTGTCACTTGCGTAGGATTTGTTCCTGTTCATGCTCAGGTACACAACATCTAATAACACCATCTAATCCTTCTTTATAAAGATGTGGGTCATCCCAAAAGTAATGCCTCAAATCATAGAAGAACTTTTTCTTTTGCTGGTATGTGAAACTAGGTGGTATAAACTTAGCAACAATGTAATTAGCATAATCAGCATACGATGGAGCAATATGAGAAGCATTTATGACATTTAGTTGCTCATCAGGAAAGCTATCATCAATAGGTAGTGGGTGATCAAGCACATTTTCTAACCTAGACAAGTTGTCTGCAACGGGGTTCTCAGCTCCTTTTCTATCAATAATATGCAAATCAAATTCTTGTAGCAAGAGAACCCATCTAATAAGTCTAGGTTTAGCATATTTCTTTTCCATAAGATATTTAATAGCAGCATGATCAGTGTGAATAGTTACTTTAGAATCAACAATATAAGGTCTAAACTTATCACAAGCAAATACAACTGCTAAGAATTCTTTTTCAGTAGTAGCATAATTTCTTTGAGCATTGTCTAGAGTTTTACTAGCATATTGAATAACATTTAATTTCTTATCAACTCTTTGTCCTAGAACAACACCTACATCATAATCACTAGCATCACACATAATTTCAAAGGGTAAATTCTAATCAGGTGGCTGAACAATAGGTGCAGAGATCAATGCTTTCTTAAGTATTTCAAATGCTTCTACACAATCATCATCAAAGACAAATGGTATATCTTTTTGTAATAAATTAGTCAGAGGCCGAGAAATTTTCGAGAAGTCCTTAATGAACCTCCTATAAAAACCGGCATGACCGAGGAAACTTCTTATACCTTTAATGTCCTTGAGACATGGCATATTTTCAATAGCATCAACCTTGGCTTTATCAACTTCAATACCTCTTTCAGAAACTTTATGCCCCAAGACAATACCTTCATTAACCATAAAGTGGCACTTTTCCCAATTCAAGACAAGATTAGTTTCTTCACATCTCTGCAAAACTCGATCAAGGTTGCTCAAGAAATCATCAAAAGAAGATCCATAGACAGAAAAGTCGTCCATGAAAACCTCACAAATCTTTTCACAAAAGTCAGAGAATATAGCCATCATGCATCTTTGAAAGGTAGCAGGTGCATTACATAAACCAAAAGGCATACGTCTATAAGCAAAAGTACCAAAAGGGCATGTAAAAGTAGTCTTTGATTGATCTTTAGCTGACACAGATATTTGAGAGAAACCAGAATAACCATCTAGAAAGAAAAAATGTGTATGTTTGGACAATCTTTCTAGCATTTGATCAATAAAAGGTAAGGGGTAATGATCCTTTTTTGTAGCCTTATTTAATTTGCGGAAATCAATTACCATCCTATAACCTGTAATGATTCTTTGAGGAATCAATTCATCTTTATCATTAGGAACAACAGTAATACCTCCCTTCTTAGGGACACAATGGACATGGCTTACCCATTGACTATCAGCAACGGGATAAATTATACCCGCCTCAAGGAGCTTTAGTATCTCCTTTTTTACCACTTCTTTCATTTTAGGATTTAGCCGGCATTGATGATCACGAACTAGTTTAACATCTTCTTCCAAATTAATTTTATGTTGACATAGAATGGGACTAATTCCCTTAAGATCATCAAGAGTATACCCAATAGCAGCATGGTGCTTCTTCAGAGTTTTAAATAATCTCTCTTCCTCATGCTCTGAAAGGTTAGCACTAATAATAAAACATGATATATCTTTTTCTCATCAAGATAAGCATATTTAAGAGTATCAGGTAATGGTTTAAGCTCAAACACGGGATCACCCTTGGGTGGAGGAGGATCCCCTAGGATTTCAACAGATAAATTGTTTTTCATAATAGGTTCCTGTTTAAAGAATACTTCATCTAATTCCCTTCTTTCATTCATAAACATATCATTTTCATGGTCTAGCAAATATTGTTCTAAAGGATCACTAGGAGGTACGGCAATAGAAGCAAGACCAATAATTTCATCCTTACTAGGTAATTCTTCTTCACGGTGTTGTCTACTAAATTTAGAAATATTAAATTCATGAGCCATATCATCTAAACCAATAGTAACAACATCTCTTTTGCAATCTATGGTAGCATTAACAGTATTTGAGAAGGGACAAAAGCTATCTTGTGGGGATTCAAGAACAAGAAAATCAGCAGGATATTTAGTTTTCGCACACAAGACTTCAACATCTCTAACAATTCCCATTGGTGAAATAGTATATCTATTGGCAAGTTTAATTGTAACATCAATTTCTTCTAACTCAACAGGTGCAATATCATGCATAATTTCTCTATAAAGGCTAATAGGTATTGCACTAGCACTAGCACCCATATCACATAAGCCATGATAACAATGATCTCCTATTTTAACAGAAATAACAGGCATGCCTACCACAGGTCTAGGTTTATCTTTATCACAAGGTTTAGCAATTCTAGCAGTTTCACCACAGAAATAAATAACATGCCCATCTATATTATCAGATAATAGATCTTTAACAATAGCAATATTAGGTTCAACTTTAACTTGCTCAGGAGGTGTATATGTTTTAATATTGCTTTTACGAACTACAGTTGAAGCTTTAGCATGATCCTTTATCCTAACAGGGAAAGGTGGTTTCTCAACATAAGAAGTAGGAACAATAGGATCATTATAAGTGATAGTCTTTTCTTCAACTTTAATAGGTGCAGCTACTTTTACTTCTATGGGAGGATGATATTTAAACCACTTCTTCTTGGGGAGATCAACATAAGCAGCAAAATATTCACAGAAAGAAGCTACTGTCTCAGAGTCAAGTCCATATTTAGTGCTAAACTTACGAAAAATATCGGTATCCATAAAAGATTTAACACAATCAAAACTAGGTGTCATACCTGACTCCTTACTATTGTCGAGGTCCCAATCTTCAGAGTTGTGTTTAATTCTTTCCAATAAATCCCATTTGAATTCAATAGTCTTCATCATAAAAGAGCCAGCACAAGAAGTATCAAGCATGGTGCGATTGTTGCCAGAAAGCCGAGCATAAATTTTTTGAATAATCATTTCTCTTGAGAGCTCATGATTGGGGCATGAATATAACATTGATTTAAGCCTCCCCAAGCTTGAGAGATGCTTTCTCCTTCGTGAGGCCAAAAATTATATATATAATTGCGATCACAATGAACAAGATGCATAGGATAAAACTTCTGATGAAATTCCAATTTCAATCGTTTGTAATTCCAAGACCTCATATCATCACATAGCCTATACCATGTCGATGCATCTCCCCTCAAAGATAAAGGGAAGACCTTCTTCTTAACAACATCTTCGGGTACACCTGCAAGCTTAAATAATCCACAAACTTCATCCACATATATTAGATGTTCATCGGGATGTTTTGTTCCATCTTCTAAAAAAGGATTAGCTAGCAGTTTTTCTATCATACCCGAAGGAACTTCAAAGCAAGCATTTCATTTTCAGTAGGTTCAGTAGGTTGAGGAGCAACTCTTTGCTCTACTGGTCGGGGTGAAGATACCCCGAACAAGCCCCTCAGAGGATTACTTTCCATGGTAACAAGTGACAGTAAATTTCAGCACACTATATAAATTTTTCCTTACCAAATTCCACCTACCAAAGGTGCTTCACTCCCCGGCAACGGTGCCAGAAAAGAGTCTTGATGACCCACAAGTATAGGGGATCTATCGTAGTCCTTTCTATAAGTAAGAGTGTCGAACCCAACGAGGAGCAGAAGGAAATGATAAGCGGTTTCCAGCAAGGTATTCTCTGCAAGTACTGAAATAAGTGGTAACAGATAGTTTTGTGATAAGATAATTTGTAACGAGCAACAAGTAACAAAAGTAAATAAGGTGCAGCAAGGTGGCCCAATCCTTTTTGTAGCAAATGACAAGCCTGGACAAACTCTTATAAGATGTAATGCGCTCCCGAGGACACATGGGAATATTGTCAAGCTAGTTTTCATCACGTTCATATGATTCGCGTTCGGCACTTTGATAATTTGGTATGTGGGTGGACCGGTGCTTGGGTACTGCCCTTACTTGGACAAGCATCCCACTTATGATTAACGTCTATTGCAAGCATCCGCAACTACAGCAAAAGTATTAAGGTAAACCTAACCATAGCATGAAACATATGGATCCAAATCAGCCCCTTACGAAGCAACACATAAACTAGGGTTTAAGCTTCTGTCACTCTAGCAACCCATCATCTACTTATTACTTCCCAATGCCTTCCTCTAGGCCCAAATAATGGTGAAGTGTCATGTAGTCGACGTTCACATAACACCACTAGAGGAGAGACAACATACATCTCATCAAAATATCGAATGAATACAAAATTCACATGACTACTAATAGCAAGACTTCTCCCATGTCCTCAGGAACAAACGTAACTACTCACAAAGCATAAACATGTTCATAATCAGAGGGGTATTAATATGCATATAGGATCTGAACATATGATCTTCCACCAATTAAACCAACTAGCATCAACTACAAGGAGTAATTAACACTACTAGCAACCTACTAGCACCAATCCCGGACTTGGAGACAAGAATTGGATACAAGAGATGAACTAGGGTTTTGAGAGGAGATGATGCTGATGAAGATGTTGATGGAGATTGCCCTCTCCCGATGAGAGGAGCGTTGGTGATGACGATGACGATGATTTCCCCCTCCGGGAGGGAAGTTTCCCCGTTAGAACAGCTCCGCCAGAGCCCTAGATTGGTTCCGCCAAGGTTCCGCCTTGTGGCGGCGGAGTTTCGTCCGAGAAGATGGCTTATGATTTTTTCCATCAGAAGACTCCATATAGCAGAAGATGGCCACCGACGGGCCACCATGGGGCCCATGAGGTAGGGGGGCGCGCCCAGGGGGGTAGGGCGCGCCCCCACCCACGTGGGAAGGGTGTGGCCCCCCTGGTGAAGTTCTTGCTCTCAGTATTTTTTTATATATTTGGAAAACATCTTCCGTGAAGTTTCAGGACTTTTGGAGTTGTGCAGAATAGGTCTCTGATATTTGCTCCTTTTCGAGCCCAGAATTCCAGCTGCCGGCATTCTCCCTCTTTATGTAAACCTTGTAAAATAAGAGAGAATAGGCATAAGTATTGTGACATAATGTGTAATAACAGCCCATAATGCAATAAATATCGATATAAAAGCATGATGCAAAATGGACGTATTAGTGACCTCGATGTGGTTGCATCACCTGTCGCTGGCACAGGAGTGTGCCTGTCCGGATGCGTCCGCTCACCCTTCTCCCCTTTCCTCGTGTTTATCGGGGATCTCGGTAGGAGGGATGGGTGGCCTCGATGCTGTCGCGTCACCTCTCGCCGGTACAGGGGTGTGCCGGTCCGGATGCGTCTACTCCTCCTTCTCCCCCTTTCCTCGGCTGCAGGCGGGTTGGCGCAGGTCTGTCGATGCCCGGGGCGGTGCGTCTGTTGGTGGCTCCATCGATCGGGGGCTATCGGCTGGGCCAAAGCCGGGGCCTTTGTGTGGTCTCGAGGTTGTCTGGTTGCATGGCAGCGACTCTGGTGGTGGGAGGGGCAACGTTTCGGGGCAGAGCATGTGTCTTACATGCGGGGTGGCAACCATGGCCACGCGGGTGGCATGGTTGCGGTTGGTTGACGGAGCTCGGGTGCGACGGGGTACACCACTTGCCTAGTCCTTTGACTGGCCGAAGGTGGCGGCGGCCGTTGACGTCGTATCCTTCCTGAAGGCTCCATCACGGCGTTCCCTCTCCTGTCATCTTGCTCCAGGTGAAAACCTGATCTTCGGGATCGGGCAGTGGCGGCTATCCATGGTCATACCTTTCTGGGAGGCGCCGCCTTAGAGTCTTAGCTTCGTTGGTGTCCGGCTCACCTTTATTGTGGATGCTCATGGTGGAGGTCTCCATAGGCTCCAAGCGGTCTTCCTCGCTCATCTGTATTGTATCTTGCCTAGGGTGTGTGTGTTGGGTGTGGTGATGGTGTGTGTTCGTATTGGTCTATCAGTTGTAATCAGTGATGGTTGCTTTATAATATAAAGCGGATGGAAAATCCTTTTTCGGTATATATGACAGATGTTACTATGTGATGTTATTATAGAACCAACTATTGCTTTTTGTATAAGGTTAATTAAAACTCCATTTGCTGCCCAACCAACCTTGAAGGCCTACGAATCCTCGATCTTGGCAAGTTTGTAAAGGCTCTTAGGCGTTGGTGGCTTTGGTTTGAATGGAATAAGGCATCAAAGATGTGTGTTGAATTTGGAAATCGCTATGATGAGTTGGACTGCAGCCTTTTCTATGCCTCCATGCGGATTATCATAGGCAATGGGGCTTGTGCACTTGTTTGGGACTCTCCTTGGGTCAATGGGGAAAAACTGATCGACAAAGCCCCACTCATATTCGAGGCCTCCTTGAGGAAAAAATGGAAGGTTTAAGAAGCCATGCATGAGGATGCATGGCTCACCAAGATCAAGCTCCCCACACCTTGGATGATGGAACATATCTGGCATTTTTTAACTCTTTGGACTCGCACATAGGCCATTCCCATTGTGGAGGACTCCTAGGACACTATCACTTGGAAGCATACGATAAGTGGGAACTACTCCGCACATCCATGTACAATGCCCATTTTTTGGGGACTAATCGCTCGCCCATGTGCTATATGGTTTGGAAGGCTTGGACCCTCTAAAGGTCAAAAAAATTTCTTGGCCTGCAATTCAAAATCAGATTTGGGCAACATGTAGATTGGACAAAAGGGGATGGCCAAACTACGACTTCGTCCACTTTGTAAGAAGACTGTCAAATCTGCTAGTCATCTTTTCTTCAAATGGTGGTACATCGTGCTTTGGGGGATGATCAAGTGTGGCCATCAAACTCGACGCCATCGAATCTTCCTCATGGAAGGGAGAGTCTCCATTAAGTATTTGTGGATCAACATGTCCGCGACGAATATGCCTAACCAGAAAGTGTTGGCTTCTCCCACCATGCTCACTTGTTGGACCATTTGGTGTGAGAGAAGTGCTAGGGTCTTTCTGAAGGAAATATGCCCTAGAGGCAATAATAAAGTTATTATTTACTTCCTTATTTCATGATAAATGTTTATTATTCATGCTAGAATTATATTAACCGGAAACATAATACATGTGTGAATACATAGACAAACATAGTGTCACTAGTATGCCTCTACTTGACTAGCTCGTTAAGTTTCCTAACCATAGACATGAGTTTTCATTTGATTAACAAGATCACATCATTAGGAGAATGATGTGATTGAATTGACCCATTCCGTTAGCTTAGCACTTGATCGTTTAGTATGTTGCTATTGCTTTCTTCATGACTTATACATGTTCCTATGACTATGAGATTATGCAACTCCCGTTTACCAGAGGAACACTTTGTGTGCTACCAAACATCACAACGTAACTTGGTGATTATAAAGGTGCTCTACAAGTGTCTCTGAAGGTACTTGTTGAGTTGGCGTATTTCGAGATTAGGATTTGTCACTCCGATTGTCGGAGAGGTATCTCTGGGCCCACTCGGTAATACACATCACTATAAGCCTTGCAAGCATTGTAACTAATGAGTTAGTTGCATGATGATGTATTACGGAACGAGTAAAGAGACTTGCCGGTAACGAGATTGAACTGGGTATTGAGATACCGGCGGTCGAATCTCGGGCAAGTAACATACCGATGACAAAGGGAACAACGTATGTTGTTATGCGGTTTGACCGATGAAGATCTTCGTAGAATATGTGGGAACCAATATGAGCATCCAGGTTCCGCTATTGGTTATTGACCGGAAACATGTCTCGGTCATGTCTACATAGTTCTTGCACTCGTAGGGTCCGCACGCTTAAAGTTCGGTGATGATCGATATTATGAGTTTATGTGATTTGATGTGCCGAAGGTAGTTCGGAGTCCCGGATGAGATCAGGGATATGACGAGGAGTATCGAAATGGTAGAAACATAAATATTGATATATTGGAAGGTTATATTCAGACACTGGAAAGGGTTCCGGGGGTTACCGGATAAATACCAGAGTACCAGGGGTTACCGGACCCCCCCAGGGCTTAATGGGCTTAAATGGGCCTTAGTGGAAATAGAGGCAGCAAGGGAAGTGTGGGGCGCGCCCCCAAGGCCCAAACCGAATTGGTTTAGGGAAAGGGGGGCTGGCCCCCTCTTTCCTTCTCCTCCTCTCCCTTTCCTTCCCCTCTCCTACTAGGACTAGAAAAGAGGGGGCAAACCTACTTGGAGTAGGATTGCCCCCCTTGGGCGCGCCTCTCCCCTTGGTCGGACCTCTCCTCCTCCCCTCCTTTATATATAGGGGTAGGGGGCACCCAAAAGACACACAATTGATGATTGATCTCTTAGCCGTGTGCGGTGCCCCCCTCCACCATAATCCACCTCGATCATATCATAGCGGTGCTTAAGCGAAGCCCTGCGTCGGTAGCATCATCATCATCGTCACCACGCCGTCGTGCTGACGAAACTCTCCCGTGAAGCTTTGCTGGATCGGAGCTCGCGGGACGTCATCGGGTTGAATGTGTGCAGAACTCGGAGGTGCCGTGCGTTCGGTACTTGGATCGGTCGGATCGTGAAGACGTATGACTACATCAACCGCGTTGTGCTAACGCTTCCGCATTCGGTCTACGAGGGTACGCAGACACACTCTCCCCTCTTGTTGCTATGCATCACCATGGTCCTGTGTGTGTGCGTAGGATTTTTTTTGAAATTACTACATTCCCCAATAGTGGCATCCGAGCCAGGTTTTATGCATAGATGTTATATGCACGAGTAGAATACAAGTGAGTTGTGGGTGATACAAGTCATACTGCTTACCAGCATGTCACACTTTGGTCCGACGGTATTGTTGGATGAAGCGGCCCGGACCGACATTACGCGTACGCTTACGCGAGACTGGTTCTACCGACGTGCTTTGCATATAGGTGGCTGGCGGGTGTCAGTTTCTCCAACTTTAGTTCAACCGAGTGTGGCTACGCCCGGTCCTTGAGAAGGTTAAAACAACACTAACTTGACGAACTATCATTGTGGTTTTGATGCGTAGATAAGAACGGTTCTTGCTAAGCCCGTAGCAGCCACGTAAAACTTTCAACAACAAAGTAGAGGACGTCTAACTTGTTTTTGCAGGGCATGTTGTGATGTGATATGGTCAAGGCATGATGCTATATTGTATGAGATGATCATGTTTTGTAACCGAGTTATCGGCAACTGGCAGGAGCCATATGGTTGTCGCTTTATTGTATGCAATGCAATCGCCCTGTAATTGCTTTACTTTATCACTAAGCGGTAGCGATAGTCGTAGAAGCAATAGTTGGTGAGACGACAACAATGCTATGATGGAGATCAAGGTGTCACGCCGGTGACAATGGTGATCATGAAGGAAATATGCCCTAGAGGCAATAATAAAGTTATTATTTATTTCCTTATATCATGATAAATGTTTATTATTCATGCTAGAATTGTATTAACCGAAAACATAATGCATGTGTGAATACATAGACAAACAGAGTGTCACTAGTATGCCTCTACTTGACTAGCTCGTTGATCGAAGATGGTTATGTTTCCTAACCATAGACATGAGTTGTCATTTGATTAACGGGATCACATCATTAGGAGAATGATGTGATTGACTTGACCCATTCCGTTAGCTTAACACTTGATCGTTTAGTTTGTTGCTATTGCTTTCTTCATAACTTATACATGTTCCTATGACTATGAGATTATGCAACTCCCGTTTACCGGAGGAACACTTTGTGTGCCCCCAAACGTCACAACATAACTGGGTGATTATAAAGGTGCTCTACAGGTGTCTCCGAAGGTACTTGTTGGGTTGGCGTATTTCGAGATTAGGATTTGTCACTTCGATTGTTAGAGAGGTATCTTTGGGCCCACTCGGTAATGCACATCACTTAAGCCTTGCAAGCATTGCAACTAATGAGTTAGTTGTGGAATGATGTATTACGGAACGAGTAAAAGACTTGCCGGTAACGAGATTGAACTAGGTATTGGAATACCGACGATCGAATCTCGGGCAAGTAACATACCGATGACAGAGGGAACAACATATGTTGTTATGCGGTTTGACCGATAAAGATCTTCGTAGAATATGTAGGAACCAATATGAGCATCCAGGTTCCGCTATTGGTTATTGACCGGAACGTGTCTCGGTCATGTCTACATAGTTCTCGAACCCGTAGGGTCCGCACGCTTAAAGTTCGGTGACGATCGTAATTAGGGTTTTTTGTGTTTTGATGTACCGAAGGTTGTTCGGAGTCCCGGATGTGATCACGGACATGACGAGGAGTCTCGAAATGGTCGAGACATAAAGATTGATATATTGGAAGCCTATATTTGGATATCGGAATCGTTCCGGGTGAAATCGGGATTTTACCGGAGTACCGGGGGTTAGCGGAACCCCTCGGGGGTTAATGGGCCTACATGGGCCCTAAGGGAGAAGAGGAGGGCCGGCCAGGGTAGGCCGCGCGCCCCCTCCCCCTAGTCCGAATAGGACAAGGAAGGGGGGTGGGCGGCACCCCCTTTCCTCTTTCCCCCTTCCCCTTTCTTCTCCAACAAGGCAAGAGGGGGGAGTCCTACTCCCGGTGGGAGTAGGACTCCTCCAGGCGCACCCCTAGGGGCCGGCCGCACCTCCCCCCTCCCTCCTTTATATATGGGGGCAAGGGGGCACCCCATGACACACAAGTTGATCTTCGTGATCGTTCCTCAGCCGTGTGCGGTGCCCCCTTCCACCATATTCTACCTTGGTCATATCGTAGCGGTGCTTAGGCGAAGCCCTGTGTCGGTAGAACATC
This sequence comes from Triticum urartu, assembly GCF_056163025.1. NCBI lineage: Eukaryota > Viridiplantae > Streptophyta > Magnoliopsida > Poales > Poaceae > Triticum > Triticum urartu. Next base: position 634,778,688 of record NC_141879.1, read on the forward strand.
ATCACCGTCATCACGCCGTCATGCTGACGAAACTCTCCCTCAACACTCGGTTGGATCGGAGCTCGAGGGATGTCACCGAGTTGAACGTGTGCAGAACTCGGAGGTGCCGTAAGTTCGTACTTGGATTGGTCAGATCGGGAAGACGTACGACTACTTCCTCTACGTTGTGTCAACGCTTCCGTTGCCGGTCTATGAGGGTACGTAGACATCACTCTCCCCTCTCGTTTCTATGCATCACCATGATCTTGCGTGTGCGTAGGAAATTTTCTGAAATTACTACGTTCCCCAACAGATCACGATGGTGCTTTAGTGATGGAGATCACAAGCATAAGATGATGATGGCCATATCATATCACTTCTATTGATTGCATGTGATGTTTATCTTTTATGCATCTTATTTTGCTTTGATTGACGGTAGCATTATAAGATGATCTCTCACTAAATTTCAAGATAAAAGTGTTCCCCCTGAGTATGCACCGTTGCCAAAGTTCGTCGTGCCGAGACACCACATGATGATTGGGTGTGATAAGATCTACGTTCATCTACAACGGGTGCAAGCCATTTTTGCACACGCAGAATACTCGGGTTAAACTTGATGATCCTAGCATATGCAGATATGGCCTCGGAACACTGAGACCGAAAGGTCGAGCGTGAGTCATATAGTAGATATGATCAACATAGTGATGTTCACCATTGAAAACTACTCCATCTCATGTGATGATCGGACATGGTTTAGTTGATTTGGATCACGTGATCACTTAGATGATTAGAGGGATGTCTATCTAAGTGGGAGTTCTTAAGTAATATGATTAATTGAAATTAAATTTATCATGAACTTAGTCCTGATAGTATTTGCATATCTATGTTGTAGATCAATAGCTCGCACATAGCTTCCCCGTTTATTTTTGATATGTTCCCAGAGAAAAATAAATTGAAAGATGTTAGTAGCAATGATGCGGATTGGATCCGTGATATGAGGATTATCCTCATTGCTACACAGAAGAATTATGTCCTTGATGCACCGCTAGGTGACGGACCTATTGCAGGAGCATATGCAGACGTTATGAACGTTTGGCAAAGCTCGGTATGATGACTACTTGGTAGTTTAGTGCACCATGCTTTACGGCTTAGAACCGGGACTTCAAAATGTTTTGAACGCCACGGAGCATATAAGATGTTCCAAGAGTTGAAATTAGTATTTCATACTCATGCCCGTGTCGAGAGGTAGGAGACCTCTGACAGTACTTTGCCTACAAAGATGGAGGAGAATAGCTCAACCAGTGAGCATGTGCTCAGATTGTTTGGGTACTGCAATTGCTTGAATCAAGTGGGAGTTAATCTTTTAGATAAGATAGTAATTGAAAAAGTTCTCTAGTCACTATCACCAAGTTACTAGAACTTAGTGATGAACTACAATATGCAAGGGATAATGGAAATGATTCCCAAGCTCTTCGTGATGCAGAAATCGACGAAGGTAGAAATCAAGAAAAGCATCAAATGTTGATGGTTGACAAGACCACTAGTTTCAAGAAAAGGGCAAAGGGAAGAAGGGGAACTTCAAGAAGAACGGCAAGCAAGTTGCTGCTCAAGTGAAGAAGCCCAAGTCTAGACCTAAGCCTGAGACTAAGTGCTTCTACTGCAAAGGCACTGGTCACTGGAAGCAGAACTGCCCCAAGCGTTTGGCGGATAAGAAGGATGGCAAAGTGAACAAAGGTATATTTGATATACATGTTATTGATGTGTACTTTACTAGTGTTTATAGCAACCCCTCAGTATTTGATACTAGTTCAGTATCTGAGATTAGTAACTCGAAACGGGAGTTGCAGAATGAACAGAGACTAGTTAAGGGTGAAGTGACGATGTGTGTTGGAAGTGGTTCCAAGATTGATATGATCATCATCGCACACTCCCTATACTTTCAGGATTAGTGTTGAACCTAAATAAATGTTATTTGGTGTTTGCGTTAAGCATGAATATGATTTGATCATGTTTATTGCAATACGGTTATTCATTTAAAGTCAGAGAATAATTGTTGTTCCGTCTGCATGAATAAATCCTTCAATGGTCATACACCCAAGGTGAATGGTTTATTGAATCTCGATCGTAGTGATACACATATTCATAATATTGAAGACAAAAGATGCAAAGTTAATAATGATAGTGCAACTTATTTGTGGCACTGCCGCTTAGGTCATATTGGTGTAAAGCGCATGAAGAAAATCCATGCTGATGGGCTTTTCGAATCACTTGATTATGAATCGGTTGATGCTTGCGAACCATGCCTCATGGGCAAGATGACTAAGACTCCGTTCTCCGGAACAATGGAGCAAGCAAAAGACTTGTTAGAAATAATACATACTGATGTATGCAGTCTGATGAGTGTTGAGTCTCGCGGCATGCATCGTTATTTTCTGACCTTCACAGATGATTTGAGTAAAGATATGGGTATATCTTCTTGATGAAACATAAATCTAAAACATTTGAAATGTTCAAATAATTTCAGAGTGAAGTGGAAAATCATCGTAACAAGAAAATAAAGTTTCTATGATCTGATCGTGGAGGAGAATATTTGAGTTACGAGTTCGGTCTTCATTTGAAACAATGCGGAATAGTTTCACAACTCACGCCACCTGGAACACCACAGCGTAATGGTGTGTCCAAACATCGTAACCGCACTATATTAGAGATGGTGCAATCTATGATGTCTCTTACCGATTTACCACTATCATTTTGGGGTTATTTGCTACCTCTTTTAGCACTGCATTGGTTTTCCCCGAAGAGGAAGGGATGATGCAGCAAAGTAGCATAAGTCTTTCCCTTAGTTTTTGAGAACCAAGGTACCAATCCAGTAGGAGGCTACGCGCGAGTCCCTCGCACCTGCACAAAACAAATAAATCCTCGCAACCAACGCAAATAGGGGTTTTCAATCCCTATAGGGCCACTTACGAGAGTGAGATCTGATAGATATGATAAGATAATATTTTTGGTATTTTTATGATAAAGATGCAAAGTAAAATAAAGGCAAAGTAAATAGCAAAGTAAATAACTAAGTAGTAGGGGATTGATATGATAAAGATAGACCCGGGGGCCATAGGTTTCACTAGTGGCTTCTCTCGAGAGCATAGGTATTCTACGGTGGGTGAACAAATTACTGTTGAGCAATTGACAGAATTGGGCATAGTTATGAGAATATCTAGGTATGATCATGTATATAGGCATCAAGTCCGAGACAAGTAGACCGACTCCTGCCTGCATCTACTACTATTACTCCACTCATCGACCGCTATCCAGCATGCATCTAGAGTATTAAGTTAAAAACAGAGTAACGCCTTAAGCAAGATGACATGATGTAGAGGGATAGACTCATGCAATATGAAGAAAACCCCATCTTGTTATCCTCGATGGCAACAATACAGTACGTGCCTTGCCGCCCTTACTGTCACTGGGAAAGGACACCGCAAGATTGAACCCAAAGCTAAGCACTTCTCCCATTGCAAGAAAGATCAATCTAGTAGGCCAAACCAAACTAATAATTCAAAGATACTTGCAAAGATAACCAATCATACATAAAAGAATTCAGAGAAGATTCAAATATTATTCATAGATAGACTTGATCATAAACCCACAATTCATCAGTCTCAACAAACACACCGCAAAAACAAAATTACATCGAATAGATCTCCACAAGAGAGGGGGAGAACATTGTATTGAGATCCAAAAAGAGAGAAGAAGCCATCTAGCTACTAACTATGGACCCGTAGGTTTGAGGTAAACTACTCACACTTCATCGGAGAGGCTATGGTGTTGATGTAGAAGCCCTCCATGATCAATGCCCCCTCCGACGGAGCTCCGGAAGAGGCCCCAAGATGGGATCTCGTGGATACAGAAAGTTATAGCGGTGGAATTAGGGTTTTGGCTCCATATCTGATCGTTTGAGGGTACGTGGGTATATATAGGAGGAAGAAGTACGTCGGTGGAGCAACAGGGGGCCCACGAGGGTGGATGGCACGCCTGGGGGGGGGGGGGGTTAGGCGCGCCCCCTACCTCGTGGCCTCCTGTTACGTGTCTTGACGTAGGGTCCAAGTCTCCTGAGTTGTATTCTATGAGAGAATCACGTTCCCGAAGGTTTCATTCCGTTTGGACTCCGTTTGATATTCCTTTTCTTTGAAACCCAAAAACATGCAAAAAACAACAATTCTGGGCCGGGCCTCTGGTTAATAGGTTAGTCCCAAAAATAATATAAAAGTGGATAAAAAAGCCCAATAATGTCCAAAACAGTAGATAATATAGCATGGAGCAATCAAAAATTATAGATACGTTGGAGACGTATCAAGCATCCCCAAGCTTAATTCCTGCTCGTCCTTGAGTAGGTAAATGATAAAAATAGAATTTTTGATGCGGAGTGCTACTTGGCATAATTTTAATGTAATTCTTCTTAATTGTGGTATGAATATTCAGATCCGAAAGATTCAAGACAAAAGTTCATATTGACATAAAAATGATAATACTTCAAGCATACTAACAAAGCAATTATGTCTTCTCAAAATAACAGGGCTAAATAAATTTATCCCTACAAAATCATATAGTCTGGCTATGCTCTATCTTCACCACACAAAATATTTAAATCATGCACAACCCCGATGACAAGCCAAGCAATTGTTTCATACTTTTGACATTCTCAAAACTTTTCAATTTTCATGCAATACATGAGCGTGAGCCATGGTAATAGGTGGAATAGAGTGGTGGTTGTGGAGAAGACAAAAAGGAGAAGATAGTCTCACATCAACTAGGCGTATTAACGGGCTATGGAGATGCCCATCAATAGATATCAATGTGAGTGAGTAGGGATTGCCATGCAACGGATGCACTAGAGCTATAAGTATATGAAAGCTCAAAAAGAAACTAAGTGGGTGTGCATCCAACTTGCTTGCTCATGAAGACCTAGGGCAATTTGAGGAAGCCCATCATTGGAATATACAAGCCAAGTTCTATAATGAAAGATTCCCACTAGTATATGAAAGTGATAACATGAGAGACTCTCTACTATGAAGATCATGGTGCTACTTTGAAGCACAAGTGTGGTAAAAGGATAGTAACATTGTCCCTTCTCTCTTTTTCTCTCATTTTTTTATTTTTTATTTGGGCCTTCTCCCTTTTTTATGGCCTCTTTTCTTTCTCTTTTTTTATTTGGGCTTCTTTCGCCTCTTTTATTTATTTTTCGTCCGGAGTCTCATCCCGACTTGTGGGGGAATCATAGTCTCCATCATCCTTTCCTCACTGGGACAATGCTCTAATAATGATGATCATCACACTTTTATTTTTCTTACAACTCAACAATTACAACTCGATACTTAGAACTAAATATGACTCTATGTGAATGCCTCCGGCGGTGTACCGGGATATGCAGTATGACAATGATGGAGTGTGTCATAATAAACGGAACGGTGGAAAGTTGCATGGCAATATATCTCGGAATGGCTATGGAAATGCCATAATAGGTAGGTATGGTGGCTGTTTTGAGGAAGGTATATGGTAGGTGTATGATACCGACGAAAGGTGCGCGGTATTTAGAGAGGCTAGCAAAGGTGGAAGGGTGAGAGTGCGTATAATCCATGGACTCAACATTATTCATAAAGAACTCATACACTTATTGCAAAATTCTACAAGTTATCAAAGTAAAGTATTACGTGCATGCTCCTAGGGGGATAGATTGGTAGGAAAAGACCATCGCACGTCCCTGACCGCCACTCATAAGGAAGACAATCAATAAATAAATCATGCTCCGACTTCATCACATAACGGTTCACCATACATGCATGCTACGGGAATCACAAGCTTCAACATAAGTATTTCTCAAATTCACAACTACTCAACTAGCATGACTTTAATATCACCATCTCCATATTTCAAAACAATTATCAAGTATCAAACTTCTCGTAGTATTCAACACACTCATAAGATAGTTTTATTATTAATCTTGCATACCAAGCATATTAGGATTTTAAGAAAATTACCATGCTATTTAAGACTCTCAAAATAATCTAAGTGAAGCATTAGAGATCAATAGTTTCTACAAAACAAATCCACCACCGTGCTCTAAAAGATATAAGCGAAGTACTAGAGCAAAATTATATAACTCAAAAGATATAAGCGAAGCACATAGAGTATTCTAACAAATTCTAAATCATGTATGGCTCTCTCAAAAGGTGTGTACAGCAAGGATGATTGTGGTAAAATAACAAGCAAAGTCTCAAATCATACAAGACGCTCCAAGCAAAACACATATCATGTGGTAAATAAAAATATAGCTCCAAGTAAAGTTACCGATAGAAGTAGACGAAAGAGGGGATGCCTTCCGGGGCATCCCCAAGCTTTGGCTTTTAGGTGTCCTTATATTATCTTGGGGGTTCCATGGGCATCCCCAAGCTTAGGCTCTTGCCACTCCTTGTTCCACAATCCATCAAATCTTTACCCAAAACTTGAAAACTTCACAACACAAAACTTAAAGTAGAAAATCTCGTGAGCTCCGTTAGCGAAAGAAAAAAAAAGACCACTTCAAGGTACTGTAATTAACTCATTATTTATTTATATGGGTGTTATACCTACTGTATTCCAACTTCTCTATGGTTTATAAACTATTTTACTAGCCATAGATTCATCCAAATAAGCAAACAACACACGAAAAACAGAATCTGTCAAAAATAGAACAGTCTGTAGTAATCTGTAGCTAGCGCAAGATATGGAACCCAAAAAATTCTAAACTAAATTGCTGGACGTGAGGAATTTATCTATTAATCATCTGCAAAAAGAATGAACTAAATAGAACTTTTCAAATAAAAATGACAGCAGTTCTCGTGAGCGCTAAAGTTTCTGTTTTTTACAGCAAGTGTAACAAGACTTTCCCCAAGTCTTCCCAACGGTTCTACTTGGCACAAACACTAATTAAACACAAAAAACACAACCAAAACAGAGGCTAGATAATTTATTTATTAAATAACAGCAAGGATAAATATTGGGTTGTCTCCCAATAAGCGCTTTTCTTTAAATCCTTAAAGCTAGACATTGATAATTTTAATGATGCTCACATGAAAGACAAGAATTGAAGCACAAAGAGAGCATCATAAAACACATGACAAACACATGTAAGTCTAACATACTTCCTATGCATATGCATCTTAGAGGCAAACAAATTATCAAGGCAATCAAAAACTAGCATATGCAAGGAAGCGGAAAGAAACAATAGCAATCTCAACATAACGAGAGGTAATTTAGTAACATGAAACTTTCTACCACCATATTTCCTCTATCATAATAATTGCATGTGGGATCATAAGCAAATTTAACAAAATAGCTATCACACAAAATATTTTCAACACGATCCATATGCATGCAAAGTTGACACTCTTCCAAAATAGTGGGATCTAAAGTTGACACTCTTCCAAACCAACTTTCAATAATATTGCAAACACTATTATCAATCTCATATTCATCATGGGGCTTAAATAAATTTTCAAGATCATAAGAATAATCACCCCAATCATGATCATTGCAACAAGTAGAGGACATAGCAAAACTAGCATCCCCAAGCTTAGGGTTTTGCATATTATTAGCACAATTGACATCAAGAGAATTTATAGTAAAATCATTGCAATCATGCTTTTTATTCAAAGATCTATCGTGAATCACTCCATAAGGTACTTCATCACAATTTTCAGATTCACAAATTTCAAGCAAAACTTCATAAAGATAATCTAGTGCACAAAACTCACTAGCAATTGGTTCATCATAATTGGGTCTCTTAAAAAGATTAGCAAGTGGATGAGGATCCATAGATCTTAGGTTCTCTGTTTAGTAATAAATAAACAACTAATCCAACCAAACGAGTAAACGAGCCAAGTAAGACATCAAAGCAAACGAAAAGACGAACAGAAGAAGGGAGAATAAAATGGCAAGGGTTAAGTGGGCGAGAGGAAAACGGGAGGCAAATGGCAAATAATGTAATGCGGGAGATAAGGGTATGTGATGGGTACTTGGTATGTTGACTTTTGCGTAGACTTCCCCGGCAACGGTGCCAGAAATCCTTCTTGCTACCTGAGGGAGTCCTAGATTAGGGGGTGTTCGGATAGCCAGACTATACCTTCAGCCGGACTCCTGGACTATGAAGATACAAGATTGAAGACTTCGTCCCGTGTCCGGATGGGACTTTCCTTGGTGTGGAAGGCAAGCTTGGCGATGCGATATTCAAGATCTCCTACCATTGTAACCGACTCTGTGTAACCCTAACCCTATCCGGTGTCTATATAAAACGGAGGGTTATAGTCCGTAGGACAGAATCAACTCCATACACATCAATCATACCATAGGCTAGCTTCTAGGGTTTAGCCTCCTTGATCTCGTGGTAGATCTACTCTTGTACTACCCATATCATCAATATTAATCAAGCAAGAGTAGGGTTTTACCTCCATTGAGAGGGCCCGAACTTGGGTAAAACAAAGTGTCCCCTCTCTCCTGTTACCATCCGGCCTAGACGCACAGTTCGGGACCCCTACCCGAGATCCGCCGGTTTTGACACCGACATTGGTGCTTTCATTGAGATTTCCTCTATGTCGTCGCCTTTAGGCCCGATGGCTCCTTCGATCTTCAACAACGATGCGGTCCAGGGTGAGACTTTTCTCCCCGGACAGATCTTCGTCTTCGGCGGCTTCGCACTGCGGGCCAATTCGCTTGGCCACCTTGAGCAGATCGAAAGCTACGCCCCTGGCCGTCAGGTCAGGTTTGGAAGCCTAAACTACACAGCTGACATCTGCGGGGACTTGATCTTCGACGGATTCGAGCCACAGTCAAGCGTGCCGCACTGTCTTGACGGGCATGATATAACTCTACTGCCGAACAGTGCTCTGGGGGCCGCACACACATCGGTTTCGACCATTGATTCAGAACCTACTGCGCCGATCGAGGATCAGTGGTTGGACGCTGCCTCAGGGGCTGCGATCTCAGAGGCGATCGAGCCGAACTCCAGCCCCGCACTCCGCGTGGCCCGTGACTCTGAGGAGCCGGATTCCTCTCTGAACTCCGAGCCCCCCGCACCCCTGCCAATCGAATCCGATTGGGCGCCGGTAATGGAGTTCACCGCCGCGGACATCTTTCAGCATTCTCCTTTTGGCGACATCCTGAATTCCCTTAAGTCTCTCTCTTTATCAGGAGAGCCCTGGCCGAACTACGGTCAGCAAGGGTGGGATACGGACGGTGAGGAAATTCAAAACCCACCCACCACCCACTTTGTATCCACTGTCGACGATTTAACCGACATACTGGACTTCGGCTCCGAAGACATCGACGGCATGGACGACGATATAGGAGACGAACAGGAACCAGCACCTGTAGGGTGCTGGAACGCCACCTCGTCATATGACATATACATGGTGGATAATCCAAAAGACGGTGATGGCGATGGAACAAAGGAGGATGACGCCCCCAAGAAACAGCCAAAGCGCCGGCGTCAGCGGCGCCGCTCTAAATCCCGCCAAAGCAAAAACGGTGATTCCGGCACGGGAGATAATACTACCCCGGATAGTGCCGAAGAACACCCACCCCAGCAAGGTTCGGCATAGGAAGATGGAGAAGCCAGCCCTCATGAGAGAGCGGCAGACCGAGAGGTCGAGGATGATAACTATACGCCTCCCTCCGAAGACGAGGCAAGCCTCGATGAAGACGAATTCATCATACCATCAGACCCCGCCGAACAAGAGCGTTTTAAACGCAGGCTTTTAGCCACGGCAAGCAGCCTCAAGAAAAAACAGCAACAGCTTAGAGCTGCCCAAGATCTGCTAGCTGATAGATGGACTGAAGTCCTTGCGGCCGAAGAGTATGAACTCGAACGCCCCTCCAAGAGTTACCCGAAGTGCAGGCCGCTACCCCGATCAGAAGAGGAAGCACCTACATCATCAGCGCATGACATGGCAAGCCGGCCACCTCGCGGCCGCGACAGAGAGGCCTCTCAGCCCTCCAACCAAGCCATGCCCCGACACCGCACAACTAAGGCACGGGAAAACGCGCCCGACCTGCGAGACATACTGGAGGACAAGGCAAGACAGACAAGATCGATCTACGGATCGCGCAGGCGCCCTACGGCATGTGACAACGATCCTCATGCCGGATACAACAAATCCGGCCGGGCCGAACACAACAGACATAGCTCTTCCGAGCTGCGTCGTGATATAGCCCAGTATAGAGGCGCCGCACACCCGCTATGCTTCACGAATGAAGTAATGGATCATAAAATCCCAGAGGGCTTTAAACCCGTAAACATCGAATCATACGATGGCACCACAGACCCGGCGGTATGGATTGAGGATTATCTCCTTCACATCCACATGGCACGCGGCGATGATCTACACGCCATCAAGTACCTCCCGCTCAAACTTAAAGGACCAGCCCGGCATTGGCTCAACAGCTTGCCAGCAGACTCAATCAGTTCTTGGGAGGACCTGGAAGCCGCATTCCTCGACAACTTCCAGGGCACTTACGTGCGACCGCCGGATGCCGACGACTTAAGCCACATAATTCAGCAGCCAGAAGAATCAGCCAGACAATTCTGGACACGGTTCCTAACTAAGAAAAACCAGATAGTCGACTGTCCGGACGCAGAGGCCCAAGCAGCCTTCAAGCATAACATCCGCGACGAGTGGCTTGCCCAGCACCTGGGACAGGAAAAGCCGAAATCCATGGCAGCCCTCACGACACTCATGACCCGCTTTTGCGCGGGAGAAGACAGCTGGCTAGCTCACAGTAACAACCTATCAAAGAACCCTTGGTAATTCGGATACCAATGACAAAAGTGGCAGGACACGTCGGAACAACCAAAAACGCCGCGTTAACAGCGACAACAATGAAGACACGACAGTCAATGCCGGATTCAGAGGCTATAAATTCGGTCAGCGGAAAAAGGCATTCAAAAAGAATACTCAGGGCCCGTCCAGTTTCGACCGAATACTCGATCGCATGTGCCAGATACATGGCACCCCCGAAAAGCCAGCCAATCACACTAACAGGGATTGTTGGGTGTTCAAGCAGGCAGGCAAGTTAAGAGCCAGAAACAGAGACAAGGGGCTGCACAGCGACGACGAGGAGCCCAAGCCGCCGAACAACAATGGACAGAAGGGCTTTCCCCACAAGTGCGAATGGTGAACATGATATACGCAACCCACATTCCCAAGCGGGAGCGGAAGCGTGCGCTACGGGACGTATACGCGATGGAGCCAGTCGCCCCAAAGTTCAACCCATGGTCCTCCTGCCCGATCACTTTTGATCGAAGGGACCATCCCACTAGCATCCGTCACGGCGGCTTCGCCGCATTGGTTCTTGACCCAATCATCGACGGATTTCACCTCACAAGAGTCCTCATGGACGGCGGCAGTAGCCTGAACCTGCTTTATCAGGACACAATGCGGAAAATGGGCATAGATCCCTCAAGGATCAAACCCACAAGAACGACCTTTAAAGGCGTCATACCAGGTGTATAAGCCAACTGTACAGGCTCAGTAACACTTGACGTGGTCTTCGGATCCCCGGATAATTTCCGAAGCGAAGAGTTAATCTTCGATATAGTTCCGTTTCGCAGTGGCTATCACGCCCTGCTCGGATGAACCGCATTCGCAAAATTCAATGCAGTGCTGCACTACGCATATCTCAAACTCAAGATGCCAGGCCCTCGAGGAGTAATCACGGTCAACGGAAACACCGAACGCTCCCTTCGTATGGAGGAGCATACGGCGGCTCTCGCAGCGGAGGTACAAAGTAGCCTTCTTAGGCAATTCCCCAGTCCGGCCATTAAAAAGCCAGACACTGCCAAGCGCGCCCGGAGTAACCTACAGCAGGACCGCCTGGCACACTCTGAGCAAGCGTAGCAATGCGGCCCCAACCCCAGCTTTCGCGACCTAGCGAAACTAGTACCTCGCGTACATAACTACGCCCTTGAAATACCATGGGCACAGGGGAAGGGGCAAAATAACGGCACGCCCAAAATACGGCTTAAAACGTACCAGGGGCTGCCGGATTCTTTTTTCTAGTTTTTTCTTACTTTCAGGACTCCATACTTCGGACGACCTGTTCGGCAATTAGATTGCCGCACAAACGATGCAAGATCCAGGGAGGCAGACAAGCCATGCCGCATTATGGAACTCCCAGGTGGTCTCTGTTACGAGCAATATACCTACTTTATATATAATTCCGCGGCCTGCCCCTGGTCAGGACATACTGAATAGTCCAATATCTTTTGCTTACCGCACCATCTGTATCGTTCGGCTTTGATAAATAGCCTCTCCATAAACAATGCCTAGCTTTTTGTCTATTTTTTGCATTACTCTTTTCATATATATGTTCACTGATGACATGTTGCACCCGTACACTATGGTACGGCAAGTACGCCAGGGGCTTCAGTACCCTTTAAATATGGTGTGAGAAGTCCGTACACTTTCACAAGTGCGGCACCTCGAACTTATAGCACTATATGCATCGGATCCGAATCATGATTTGGGTCAATAGTTGGGTTTGCCCGGCTCCTATGTTTTGGTGCCTTACGTTCCGCTATATCGGCTAAGGTAGCACTAGGAGAAGCACTGCGATTGTGCCCCGGTTGAGCTGGGTTAAGCACCTCAGTGGAGAAAGCTAAAACTGACTGTCATGATGAGGTGAGAGACCGGTCGCTGTTCGAGAGGTTTTTCGAGTCCCTAAAGGCTTATGCCGCTTCGAGCGAGGAGCTGGATAACCCCAGCCAAGGCGTGGATAGCGCCCCGAATTCGGTCTTCTGAACTAGGGGCTTCGCCGAAATTTAAAATTATAACGTTCTATGACTAAGTGAGAGTGTTCAAGCATTATAGTCCGGTTGCCTGGTTCGTCGTGCTGAGCGCCTCCCTCGAAGGACCCAACCATGGGAAAAAAGAGCGCCTAGGTTTATCACCGAACACCCCAGCACTAGTGGCATGGGGGCAGAAGCCGACGACTGACCATCTCTCAATTTTTGATAAACGGCCGCACAGAAAATAATATTTTAAATTCAATAAGCATTGCTTAGTGCATATGAACAAGTTTTCAGCGCACAAGATAAACACGAGCGAATTCATTCAAAAATTACATCCTTGGTGCATTCATCCGCCACAAGGCGGGCACCCGCAAGAACATCCTTATAGTAGTTCTCCGGCTTGCGATGCTCCTTGCCCGACGGCGGCCCGTCCGTCACAAGCCTCTCACCATCCAGCTTACCCCAGTGCACCTTTACACGGGCAAGGGCCCCACGGGCACCTTCGATGCAGACGGAGCGCTTGATGACCTTGAACCTTGGACAGGCCTCCACCAGCCGCCGCACTAGCCCGAAGTAGCTCCCAGGCAGGGCCTCTCCGGGCCACAGCCGAACTATGAAGCCCTTCATGGCCTGTTCGGCCGCCTTGTGGAGTTCGACCAGCTGTTTCAGCTGGTCGCTCAAGGGCACAGGGTGTCCGGCCTCAGCATACTGAGACCAGAACACCTTCTCCGTCGAGCTGCCCTCTTCAACTCGGTAGAACGCGGCGGCATCGGATACGCTGCGGGGAAGATCTGCGAATGCCCCTAGAGAACTTCGGATTCGGGTAAGTAACAAGTAGTTTACTTTTATATTTCTGCTTTGCATATAGAATGCCTTACCCGCTGCTATCTTCTTCATATCCTCCAACTCTTGGAGGGCCTTTTGGGCTTCGGCCTTGGCAGACTTGGCAGTCTCAAGGGCCGTCGCGAGCTCGGATGCTTGGGTCTTTGACTCAAGCTCCAAACTCTCATGTTTTTTCATGAGAGCCTGAAGCTCTTGCTGCACCTCGCCGACCTGAACCCCAAGTTTCTCTCGCTCAGTGCGCTCCGCGGCCGTTTTCTTTTCGGCCTCGGACAGCGCCTGCTTGAGGGTCGCCACCTCAGTCGTGGCCCCTACAATAAGCAGTACAATCCTGTTATTTTCTGCAATCACGCCTCTCTATAGGCACTTTTTTATAAGGTATTTCTTACCTTCTTTCTCCTCGAGCTGCTGCTTGGCAAGGCCGAGCTCTTGCTCGGACCGCTCGAGTCCCTGTTTTAGGGTATCCACCTCCGCAGTCAGTGCGGCGGTGGCTAGCAGCGAAGCCTACATACGCATATTGACTCTTTATTGTTAGACTCCTGCGAAATTTGATAGATCCTCTATTCGGCTTTTCTTTCCGAACGCCAAACAGAGCATCAGGGGCTACTTTCTATGCGGTAATATTTTTACATATTTTTACTTACCTCGAAGCCTGTTAGGAGGCCAGCGCAAGCTTCATTCAGCCCGCTCTTGGCGGACTGAACCTTCCGGATCACCGTACTCATAATAGTACGGTGCTCCTCGTCGATGGAGGCGCCTTCAAGCACCTCCAGCAGATTGTCCGACGCCTCCGGTTGGACGGAGGCTGCCGGCTTAGAAGGCCTGCTCCTCTTGGAGGGAGTTCGCCTGCCGCGGTCCGGAATTGTCGAAGATTCTGGCACGGTGTCCAGCTTAAAGCCAGACTTGGAGCCCTGGGGGGTCTTGTCCCCTTCACTCCTGGGGTCCGGGAGGTCGCCTTGCGGCTCCTCCAGGACCACCTCCTCTTACCCCGGAGCTCGTTGCGACACCACTTCGGCGTCATCCGCTGTGCGGGGAGAGACAGCGGGCGGAACGGAGTTCACGTCCGATGAATCCAGGGAGCCGCTCGACGACTCGTCGAGTTCGGCCCGGGGCGGACTGCATAATTATATTCGACATTAAGGGAAGCTATGCAACAAAAGGAATATCATGGGTTACTCTGGTATCTGAACACTTACGATTTCGCCGGACGCTTGGCCCTGTCCGGCCACTCCTCTTTGCCCTCGTCGGCGTCTGGGGCGTAGTCTGGCGAAGGGGTTTTCCTCTTCTTGGACCCTTCGCCCCCCCCCTCTGGGGTGGCCTTCCTTTTCTTTCCTCCCCCCGCTGGAGGGGGAGAGGTTTCTTCTTCCTCCTCCTTGTTTTCACAGGAAGAGGGCATCTCGGACTCGTCGGATGACGAGTCCGACAGCACCACATTACGGGTACTCTTTCGAGTCCCGGTGGTCTTCTTCTTCTTGGCCTTCTTTTCTGGCACCACATAAGGCGCCGGAGCCAGCAGCTTCACTAGTAAAGCTGGAGCTGGGTCTTCGGGTAGCGGAGCCGGACAGTTGATTGGTTCGGCTATCGCTCGCCAAGCCTGTCAAAGGTAAGGGAGTTTAGATCCCGCATAGAGTCAAACTATGAAGAAAGCTTAACATCCTGTAAAAGGTGTAGATGGCATACCTTGCTAACGTGACGCTGCGAGCTGTATCCGCAGTCCTCGGAGGCGGATGAGGGAGCCTCGGCGCCTTTGAATAGCATCTTCCAGGCATCCTCGTACATTGTGTCGAAGAGCCTGCTGAGGGTTTGATGCTGCGCCGGGTCAAACTCCCACAGATTGAAATCCCGTTGTTGGCACGGGAGGATCCGGCGGACAAGCATAACCTGGATTATATTGACTAGCCGGACCAGCTTGTTCACTAGGGACCGGATGCATGTTTGCAATCCGGTCACCTCTTTTTCGTCACCCCACGACAGGCCCGTCTCTTTCCAGGACACAAGCCGCGTGGGGGGTCTGGATCGAAACTCGGGGGCCGCGGTCCATTCCGGATCGCGTGGCTCGGTGATGTAAAACCACCCGGATTGCCATCCCTTCAGGGTCTCCACGAAAGAGCCCTCGAACCATAGGGCGTTGGCCATCTTGCCCGCCATGGCGCCTCCTCACTCCGCCTGGATGCCGCTCACCACCTTGGGCTTGACATTGAAAGTCTTGAGCCAGAGGCCGAAATGGGGGGGGGACGCGGAGGAAAGCCTCGCACACGATGATAAACGCCGAGATGTTGAGGATGAAGTTCGGAGCCAGATCGTGAAAATCTAGGCCGTAGTAGAACATGACCCCCCGGACGAATGGGTGGAGTGGAAAACCCAGTCCGCGGAGGAAGTGGAGGAGAAAAACCACCCTCTCATGGGGCCTTGGGGTGGGGATGAGCTGCCCCTCCTCGGGAAGCCGGTACGCGATGTCCTTGGACAGATACCCGGCCTTCCTTAGCTTCTTGATTTTTCCCTCCGTAACAGAGGCGACCATCCATTTGCCTCCCGCTCCGGACATTGCTGGAGAAGGTTGAGATGGGAAGTGCGGGCTTGGGCGCTGGAGCTCGGGTGCACGAGAGATGGATAGGCAAGGGAGGAAGAAGGCGTAGGTAAAAAAGGTGGATCCTTATCCCCTTATATAGGCGGATGCGGTTATGCGTCCCCACCTACCTAATAAAACTCGCTTGCCTCCCGAGCGCCGTGATAAATGGCGCGGTTGGGTTACCCACGTCCATATTGATGAGAATCCCGTAAAAAGGGTACACAATCTCTGCTTTGACAGGACGTGCCAAGGAAACCGCCTCGCAAAACATGCTGAGGTAGAAAAGTAAAAACGATTTGAGTAAAGGACTTGGCTGTAGTGTGATGGCGCACTGCAGAATACGTCAGCAGATTTGATTTGTGTTGATATTATTCTCTCTGTGGCAATATGTGGAAACTTATTTTACAGAGCCGGACACTACTCTTGGTGATTACAATCTTCTGTGAAGGACTTGGAGCAGGAACCCGCCTTGCAATGCCGAAGACAATTTGCGTGTCGGACTCGTCGTCATTGAAGCCTGGTTCAGGGGCTACTGAGGGAGTCCTGGATTAGGGGGTGTTCGGATAGCCGGACTATACCTTCAGCCGGACTCCTGGCGTGGAAGGCAAGCTTGGCGATGCGATATTCAAGATCTCCTACCATTGTAACCGACTCTGTGTAACCCTAACCCTATCCGGTGTCTATATAAACCGGAGGGTTGTAGTCCGTAGGACAGAATCAACTCCATACACATCAATCATACCATAGGCTAGCTTCTAGGGTTTAGCCTCCTTGATCTCGTGGTAGATCTACTCTTGTACTACCCATATCATCAATATTAATCAAGCAGGAGTAGGGTTTTACCTCCATCGAGAGGGCCCGAACTTGGGTAAAACAAAGTGTCCCCTGTCTCCTGTTACCATCCGGCCTAGACGCACAGTTCGGGACCCCCTACCCGAGATCCGCCGGTTTTGACACCGACACTACCTCTTTTAGCACTGCGTTGGTTTTCCCCGAAGAGGAAGGGATGATGCAGCAAAGTAGCGTAAGTATTTCCCCCAATTTTTGAGAACCAAGGTATCAATCCAGTAGGAGGCTACGCGCGAGTCCCTCGCACCTGCACAAAACAAATAAATCCTCGGAACCAACGCAAATAGGGGTTGCCAATCCCTATAGGGCCACTTACGAGAGTGAGATCTGATAGATATGATAAGATAATATTTTTGGTATTTTTATGATAAAGATGCAAAGTAAAATAAAGGCAAAGTAAATAACTAAGTAGTAGGAGACTGATATGATAAAGATAGACCCGGGGGCCATAGGTTTCACTAGTGGCTTCTCTCGAGAGCATACGTATTCTATGGTGGGTGAACAATTTACTGTTGAGCAATTGACAGAATTGAGAATAGTTATGAGAATATCTAGGCATGATCATGTATATAGGCATCACATCCGAGACAAGTAGACCGACTCCTGCCTGCATCTACTACTATTACTCGACTCATCGACCGCTATCCAGCATGCATCTAGAGTATTAAGTTAAAAACAGAGTAACGCCATAAGCAAGATGACATGATGTAGAGGGGTAGACTCATGCAATATGAAGAAAACCCCATCTTGTTATCCTCGATGGCAACAATACAATACGTGCCTTGCTGCCCTTACTGTCACCGGGAAAGGACACCGCATGATTGAACCCAAAGCTAAGCACTTCTCCCATTGCAAGAAAGATCAATCTAGTAGGCCAAACCAAACTGATAATTCAAAGAGACTTGCAAAGATAACCAATCATACATAAAAGAATTCATAGAAGATTCAAATATTATTCATAGATAGACTTGATCATAAACCCACAATTCATCGGTCTCAACAAACACATCGCAAAAAGAAGATTACATCGAATACATCTCCACAAGACAGGGGGAGAACATTGTATTGAGATCCAAAAAGAGAGAAGAAGCCATCTAGCTACTAACTATGGACCCGTAGGTCTGAGGTAAACTACTCACACTTCATCGGAGAGGCTATGGTGTTGATGTAGAAGCCCTCCGTGATCGATGCCCCCTCCGGCGGAGCTCCGGAACAGGCCCCAAGATGGGATCTCGTGGATACAGAAAGTTACGGCGGTGGAATTAGGGTTTTGGCTCCGCATCTGATCGTTTGAGGGTACGTGGGTATATATAGGAGGAAGAAGTACGTCGGTGGAGCAACAGGGGCCCACGAGGGTGGAGGGAGCGCCTGGGGGGGGGGGGGGTAGGCGCGCTCCTACCTCCTGGCCTCCTGTTATGTGTCTTGACGTAGGGTCCAAGTCTCCTGAGTTGTATTCGATGAGAAAATCACGTTCCCGAAGGTTTCATTCCATTTGGACTCCGTTTGATATTCCTTTTCTTCGAAACCCTAAAACAGGCAAAAAACAGCAATTCTGGGCTGGGCCTCCGGTTAATAGGTTAGTCCCAAAAATAATATAAAAGTGGATAATAAAGCCCAATAATGTCCAAAACAGTAGATAATATAGCATGGAGCAATCAAAAATTATAGATACGTTGGATACGTATCATTATGCATTAGAGACAGCTGCATTCATGTTAAATAGGGCACCATCTAAATCCGTTGAGACGACGCCATATGAACTGTGGTTTGGCAAGAAACCAAAGTTGTCGTTTCTTAAAGTTTAGGGTTGCGATGCTTATGTGAAAAAGTTTCATCCTAATAAGCTCAAACCCAGATCGGAGAAATGTGTCTTCATAGGATACCCAAAGAAGACAGTTGGGTACACCTTCTATCACATATCCGAAGGCAAGACATTCGTTGCTAAGAATGGATCCTTTCTAGAGAAGGAGTTTCTCTCGAAAGAAGTCAGTGGGAGGAAAGTAGAACTTGATGAGGTAACTGTACTTGCTCCCTTATTGGAAAGTAGTTCATCACATAAATCTGTTCCTGTGACTCCTACACCAATTAGTGAGGAAGCTAATGATGATGATCATGTAACTTCAGATCAAGTTACTACCGAACCTCGTAGGTAAACCAGAGTGAGATCAGCACCAGAGTGGTACGGTAATCATGTTCTAGATGTCATGTTACCTGACCATGACGAACCTACGAACTATGAGGAAGCGATGATGAGCCCAGATTCCGCAAGATGGCTTGAGGCCATGAAATGTGAGATGGGATCCATGTATGAGAACAAAGTATGGACTTTGATTAACTTGCTTGATGATCGGTGAACCATTAAGAATAAATGGATCTTCAAGAGGAAGACGGACGTTGATAGTAGTGTTACTATCTAAAAAGCTCGAATTGTCGCAAAATGTTTTCGACAAGTTCAAGGTGTTGACTATGATGAGATTTTCTCACTCGTATTGATGCTTAAAAGTATGTCCGAATCATGTTAGCAATTGCCGCATTTTATTTAATCTGGCAAATGGATGTCAAAACTGTATTCCTTCATGAATTTCTTAAAGAAGAGTTGTATATGATGCAACCAGAAGGTTTTGTCGATCCTAAAAGGTGCTAACAAAATGAGAAAACTCCAGCGATCCATCTATGGACTGGTGCAAGCATCTCGGAGTTGGAATATACACTTTGATAAGTTGATTAAAGCATATGGTTTTATACAGACTTGCGGTGAAGCCTGTATTTACAAGAAAGTGAGTGGGAGCACTACAATATTTCTGATAAATATATGTGAATGACATATTGTTGATCGGAAATAATGTAGAATTTTCTAGAAAGCATAAAGGAGTATTTGAAAGGAGTTTTTAAAATAAAGACCTTGGTAAAGCTACTTACATATTGAGCATCAAGATCTATAGAGATAGATGTAGACGCTTGATAAGTGTTTTCAATGAGTACATACCTTGACAAGATTTTGAAGTAGTTCAAAATGGAACAGTCAAATAAAGAGTTCTTACCTGTGTTACACGGTGTGAAGTTGAGTAAGACTCAAAGCCCGACCACGGCAGAAAATAGAAAGAGAATGAAAGTCATTCCCTATGCCTCAGCCATAGTTTCTATAAAATATGTCATGCTGTGTACCAGATCTATTGTATACCCTACACTGAGTTTAGCAAGGGAGTACAATAGTGATCTAGGAGTAGATCACTGGACAGCGATCAAAATTATCCTAAGAGGACTAAGGAAATATTTCTCGGTTATGGAGTTGATAAAAGAGTTCGTCGTAAAGAGTTACGTCGATGCAAGCTTTTTACATCGATCTAGATGACTCTAAGTCTCGATCTAGATACATATTGAAAGTAGGAGCAATTAGCTAGAGTAGCTTCGTGCAAAGCATTGTAGACATAGAAAATTTGCAAAATACATACGGCTTTGAATGTGGCAGACCCGTTGACTAAATTTCTCTCACAAGCAAAACATGATCACTCTTTGGGTGTTAATCACATAGCGATGTGAACTAGATTATTGACTCTAGTAAACCCTTTGGGTGTTAGTCACATGGAGATGTGAACTAATCACATAAAGATGTGAACTAGATTATTGATTCTAGTGCAAGTGGGAGACTGAAGGAAATATGCCCTAGAGGCAATAATAAAGTTATTATTATTTTCCTTATTTCATGATAAATGTTTATTATTCATGCTAGAATTGTATTAACCGGAAACATAATACATGTGTGAATACATAGACAAACATAGTGTCACTAGTATGCCTCTACTTGACTAGCTCGTTAATCAAAGATGGTTAAGTTTCCTAACCATAGACATGAGTTGTCATTTGATTAACATGATCACATCATTAGGAGAATGATGTGATTGACTTGACCCATTCTGTTAGCTTAGCACTTGATTGTTTAGTATGTTGCTATTGCTTTCTTCATGACTTATACATGTTCCTATGACTATGAGATTATGCAACTCCCATTTACCGAAGGAACACTTTGTGTGCTACCAAACATCACAACGTAACTGGGTGATTATAAAGGTGCTCTATAGGTGTCTCCGAAGGTACTTGTTGAGTTGGCGTATTTCGAGATTAGGATTTGTCACTCCGATTGTCGGAGAGGTATCTCTGGGCCCACTCGGTAATACACATCACTATAAGCCTTGCAGGCATTGTAACTAATGAGTTAGTTGCGGGATGATGTATTATGGAATGAGTAAAGAGACTTGCCGGTAACGATATTGAACTAGGTATTGAGATACCGACGATCGAATCTCGGGCAAGTAACATACCGATGACAAAGGGAACAACGTATGTTGTTATGCGGTTTGACCGATAAAGATCTTCGTAGAATATGTGGGAACCAATATGAGCATCCAGGTTCCGCTATTGGTTATTGACCGGAAACATGTCTCAGTCATGTCTACATAGTTCTCGAACCTGTAGGGTCCGCACGCTTAAAGTTCGGCGATGATCGGTATTATGAGTTTATGTGGCTTGATGTACTGAAGGTAGTTCGGAGTCCCGGATGAGATCGGTTATATCACGAGGAGTCTCGAAATGGTCGAGACATAAAGATTGACATATTGGAAGGTTATATTCGGACACCGGAAAGGGTTCCGGGGGTTACCGGACCCCCCCCCCCCGAGGGCTTAATGGGTTTACATGGGCCTTAGTGGAAATAGAGGGCAGCAAGGGAAGTGTGGGGCGCGCCCCCAAGGCCCAAACCGGATTGGTTTAGGGCAAGCGGGCCGCCCCCCTCTTTCCTTCTCCTCCTCTCCCTTTCCTTCCCCTCTCCTACCAGGACTAGGAAAGAGGGGGCAAACCTACTTGGAGTAGGATTACCCCCCCCCCCCTTGGGTGCGCCTCTCCCCTTGGCCGGCCCTCTCCTCCTCCCTTCCTTTATATACAGGGGTAGGGGGCACCCCAAAGACACACAATTGATCATTGATCTCTTAGCCACGTGTAGTGCCCCCCTCCACCATAATCCACCTCGATCATATCGTAGCGGTGCTTAGGCGAAGCCCTGCGTCGGTAGCATCATCATCACCGTCACCATTCCGTCGTGCTGATGAAACTCTCCCGTGAAGCTTTGCTGGATCGGAGCTCGCGGGACGTCATCGAGTTGAACGTGTGCAGAACTCGGAGGTGCCGTGCGTTCGGTACTTGGATCGGTCGGATCGTGAAGAGGTACGACTACATCAACCGCGTTGTGCTAACGCTTCCGCATTCGGTCTACGAGGGTACGTAGACACACTCTCCCCTCTCGTTGCTATGCATCACCATGATCCTGTGTGTGTGCGTAGGAATTTTTTTTGAAATTACTACGTTCCCCAACACTTTCACCATAAGTCTACACTTCCGTCCATCCTCCTCTCCAAGATTAAAAGTGAGGCCAAGCATTGAGTCACCGCAGGTGTGAAACATTTGGGTTATATCATAACGGGAGAGTAATTACCTTATAATTTTCTTTTACTTATATAAAAGCAAATCTAAACTCCATCTTAATTAATGGAGCTTAACATGAAAACCGGATTTTTTTGCCAAAAGAACATGATAACCAGATTCTCCATAGCGAACATCGTGGTGTGCATGAACATGAATATAGTTCAACAACTTAAGGTGCTAATTTTATATTCTTTAATGGTGAATGCGCATCAAGTTATTGACTATGAAGATGTCGTAGCCCTCCTATGTGTGCATTTTATACGGTGTCATGAAGAATCCATATCTATGCTAAGCATGCATGCGGCATCACAATGAGTTCTTGCCAATAGATGGACGTAAGGACTAAACATAATGTCATGAACTAAAGCAAACTCGTAGCAAACTACAATGCTCGCTAATCAATGCTGAAATTTCCCAATGTAACATTCTTCTTCTTCTACTACTTTTCCAAACGAGGTCCATATCAGTTAGTATTTGAAGTTAACGTGATCTAATGCTTTTCTTAGATTTTTATAAATAATACTTCTATATTTCAGCAAATTTGACTAACACATATGATAAAAAATCAAAAGTGTATACTAACTAAAATACATTAATATCTAAAGGGACAAATAAAAAGGACAGATGTAGCATTATTGAAGTAACCAAATAGATATTATTCAATCCTCCCTTTCTTAATTAGCTTGAGAGAAATTAATCTCAAAACAGATCATGCTGATTAAATTTTAAGTAAAATGTTATAAATGTATTTTGTTTGTGAAAGAAAAACTACTGATGTTGTTTGACAAGGAAAAATACATATACAATTGAGGAAAATATTTTTCAGAAATGCTATGGTCCCCACAAACGTAATGCACCTTTTCACAATGCATGTCATATATACATACACATGTAAATAACATATTTAGGTACATTTTACCCATCATTAATTTGTTTGTCCCATAAATAAACTGGTAAAAAGAAGAAAGAGCTGACCACAAAACAAGATTTGAGTGCGAATTTTTGGAGGCCGGGCTCCAGGGAGCCCGTTTCTCCAAAAAAGAAAATCGAAAATCATATTTAAAGTTTAAAAAATATTGGAAAAAATCCATGGAAACTTACATGTTTTCCGCATAAATGTGTGAAAAATCGTTTGAAAATTTTATGATTTGTATGCTGTACAAAAAAATTCTGGCCCGACAAAAAAATGTTGGCCCATTTTGGAAAATGCATATTTGTATTTTTTTTGTACTCCACATGTTTAAGTATAATGTTACGAAAATTTACACATACATAGTATATATGCATATATTTGTTCATAAAAAATGAAATTTTCGCCATGTGGAAAATGATATTTCAAAACCGAGCTCCATGCAGCTCGGCTTCCATGGGGCATTAGCAGATTCATACGTCTATTTTAAAGATTGTAAGAGCATCTCATATAGAAGATGTAGATGCAAAATTATCAACTTTGGCATCTTCGAGGACCAAAACTCCCTCTCCAACTGATGATGTGGACACAAAAAAAAAATTACATCTCCGCTTTCCGGAGATGTAAAATACAACACCTCGTGATGCAAATATACGTCTCAACCTACAAGAGATGTAAATTTGCCAGTCGCGCGTCAACCGCCCAACTGCCTTCCGCCCGCTTCCGCGTGACACATCCCCCCTCCCCCCCCCCCCTGAACGATGCAGACGGCCGATTTGGCCCAAAACCGATGTCACCATTGCCCGCCAGCCCACCTCCGACTTCACAGCGACTACACCCACTTGTCCCCGCCGCCTGCCTCGCCGGAGTAGCAGCGAAGACCCCCGCGGCCGCCGATTCGATTTTGGCCACTGCTTCGAATCGAAGCTCCGCCGGAGGTTCGGCTACCTTAATGGCTTCCACGGTGTGGTCATGGATGGACTGGGCTTGTTCCTAACCTCGACCCACCACTGGAGGTACGGGAGGCGTGCCTCGCCCCCCACCCGACGGCCACCCGCCTCCGCCGTTCTTCCCACCGCGCGAAGCCGGCTGCCTGCGGCGCTTAGCTCCCACCGCCCCTCCGCCGCTCCTCATCCTCTCTCCGCCTCAAATTGGCGCTCCTCACCGCCCACTGCCGCTTCTCCGCCACCCCGATTCACGCCCCGCCGTCCCGATTCACCACCCCCGCTGCCCCTCCGACGCTCCTCCGCCGCCCCCACACACAGCTACCACCGTCCCCACTGTCGCCGCCCTGATTTGGCCGCCGCCCACTAGTTTTTACATCTCCATTTGGCATATCTATTGGAGTTGCTCCTTTACATCAATACATCATCTATTGGAGTTGTATCTTTTTTAGAGATGTAAAAGGCACTTTTTGTCTCCAAATTTGAATCTTATATTGGAGATGCTCTAACTAGGTAGAGTTGATCAGTGGAACTATTGCGCCATAAGTTTGCAATTAAGTGGAGACCATTGGATGAGACATGAATAATCATTATGGTTGCTCTCAAAATCTAATTCTAGTTTAGTATTGGTAACACATCTTTACTATAAAATTTGCACTGTGAAAGGAGTCAGACAAGCTGAGATATAAAAAAAATTAGAGCCCAACCAACTGCGCAGCCCGTCAAAGGCCCTCAACCTGTATCCTAGCCCCCAGTAGGCCACATCATAGGTTCATAACATCAACACCATGCCGCATGTCTTTTTCGCCGCCCTTCCCGTTGGGGCCATCCCAGAAATCCGGCTGTGCTGTGTCCGTTGCTCGGCTGTTGGGCATGCTGGGAGTGAACGCCACAACCTACTAGCGCACGTCGCCCGGCAACGCTGTGATGGTCGGGCTTGACAGCCAGTTCACGCTCATATAGCCGGCCGCGGGGCAATTGGTCGGCACCGTGCGTAAGGTCGCGCTCATATTCAGATCTGTTGAGTATAATGTTTATTAGGAAAGATGATATAGATTAGGATTTGTTTTGACTTTTATTGTATTTTAAATAGATGATTGTACTTATATATATATATATATATCCATGAGGCTCAAGCAATAAAATTGAACTATTCCACCAAACCTCTCTCCCTTCTAACATGATATCTATCGCAAGTCGATCTTAAATCCTAGCTGCCGTCGTTTTCACACCCGCGCGCCGCCCCCGGGGCGGTCGGCCTCCATAACCACTGCCGAGACCGCGCCGCCCGTACCTAGAGTTCGTCCGCCGGTCGTGTTGACCGGCTGCACTAGAGAGTCTTTTCCCGAGCTCTTTGCTCCGGGTTTTTTCGGTCTCTCGCCGGTCGCTTCGATTGGCGTTTTTTTCTTTTTGATTTTCCGATTTAATCTTGATCGGTTTGCGTCGCCCGCAGCCGCCGTCCATCCCATGCGCCTCTACTCTGACCCCGGCACGACCATCCGGCCTCTCCTCCGATCCGGCGGCCACGCGCGCCGAGGCAGCCTGTCAGGGCCAGCCGCCGTCCGCACGTCGCCCTGCGTCGGTCGTCACCATCCTTGTTGGGGAACGTTGCAGAAAACAAAAATTTTCCTACGGTTTCACCAAGATCCATCTAGGAGTTCATCTAGCAACGAGTGATTAGATGCATCTACATACCTTTGTAGATCGCAAGCGGAAGCGTTCAAGGAACGGGGATGAGGTAGTCGTACACGACGTGATCCAAATCACCGGAGATCCTAGCACCAAACGGACGGCACCTCTGCGTTCAACACACGTACGGAACAGCCACGTCTCCTCCTTCGTGATCCAGCAAGGGGAGAGGAGAGGTTGAGGGAGATGGCACCAGCAGCAGTACGACGGCGTGGTGTTGATGGAGCTGCAGTACTCCGGCAGGGCTTCGCCAAGCGCTTTGGAGGGGGAGGAGGTGTTGGAGAGGGAGAAGGAGGCAACCAAAGGCGTGGGATGAAAGCCCTCCTTCCCCCACTATATATAGGAGGGCCAAGGGGGGGCGCCGGCCCTAGGAGATCCAATCTCCTAGGGTGGGGCGGCGGCCAAGGGGGAGTCCCTCCCCCCCCCAAGGCACCTAGGAGGTGCCTTCCCCTCCTAGGACTCTTTCCCCTTGTAACCCTAGGCGTATGGGCCTCTTGGGGCTGGTGCCCTTGGCCCATGTAGGCCAAGGCGCACCCCCTTATAGCCCATGTGCCCCCCCGGGATAGGTGGACCCACCCGGTGGACCCCCGGGACCCTTCCGGTGGTCCTGGTACAATACCGATAACCCCGAAACTTGTCCCGATGCCCGAAACAGGACTTCCCATATATAAATCTTTACCTCCGGACCATTCCGGAACTCCTCGTGATGTCCGGGATCTCATCCGGGACTCCGAACAACATTCGGGTTACTGCATATACATATCCCTACAACCCTAGCGTCACTGAACCTTAAGTGTGTAGACCCTACGGGTTCGGGAGACATGTAGACATGACCGAGACGACTCTCCGGTCAATAACCAACAGCGGGATCTGGATACCCATGTTGGCTCCCACATACTCCACGATGATCTCATCGGATGAACCATGATGTCGAGGATTCAATCAACCCCGCATACAATTCCCTTTGTCAATCGGTATGTTACTTGCCCGAGATTCGATCGTCGGTATCCCAATACCTTGTTCAATCTCGTTACCAGCAAGTCACTTTACTCGTACCGTAAGGCATGATCCCGTGACCAGACACTTGGTCACTTTGAGCTCATTATGATGATGCATTACTGAGTGGGCCCAGTGATACCTCTCCGTCATACGGAGTGACAAATCCCAGTCTCGATCCGTGTCAACCCAAGAGACACTTTCGGAGATACATGTAGTGCACCTTTATAGTCACCCAGTTACGTTGTGACGTTTGGTACACCCAAAGCACTCCTACGGTATCCGGGAGTTACACGATCTCATGGTCAAAGGAAAAGATACTTGACATTGGAAAAGCTCTAGCAAACGAACTACACGATCTTGCGCTATGCTTAGGATTGGGTCTTGTCCATCACATCATTCTCCTAATGACATGATCCCGTTATCAATGACATCCAATGTCCATAGCCAGGAAACCATGACTATCTGTTGATCAACGAGCTAGTCAACTAGAGGCTTACTAGGGACATGTTGGTGTCTGTTATTCACACATGTATTACGATTTCCGGATAATACATTTATAGCATGAATAAAGACAATTATCATGAACAAAGAAATATAATAATAATACTTTTATTATTGCCTCTAGGGCATATTTCCAACAGTCTCCCACTTGCACTAGAGTCAATAATCTAGTTACATTGTGATGAATCGAACACCCATGGAATTCTGGTGTTGATCATGTTTTGCCCTAGGGAGAGGTTTAGTCAACGGATCTGCTACATTCAGGTCCGTATGTACTTTACAAATCTCTATGTCTCCATCTTGAACATTTTCACGAATGGAGTTGAAGCGACGCTTGATGTGCCTTGTCTTCTTGTGAAACCTGGGCTCCTTGGCAAGTGCAATAGCTCCAGTGTTGTCACAAAAGAGTTTGATTGGCCCCGACGCATTGGGTATGACTCCTAGGTCGGTGATGAACTCCTTCACCCATATTGCTTCATGTGCTGCCTCCGAGGCTGCCATGTACTCCGCTTCACATGTAGATCCCGCCACGACGCTCTGCTTGCACCTGCACCAGCTCACTGCTCCACCATTCAATATATACACGTATCCGGTTTGTGACTTAGAGTCATCCAGATCTGTGTCGAAGCTAGCGTCGACGTAACCCTTTACGACGAGCTCTTCGTCACCTCCATAAACGAGAAACATCTCCTTAGTCCTTTTAAGGTACTTCAGGATATTCTTGACCGCTGTCCAGTGTTCCTTGCCGGGATTACATTGGTATCTGCCTACCAAACTTACGGCAAGGTTTACATCAGGTCTGGTACACAGCATGGCATACATAATAGAACCTATGGCTGAGGCATAGGGGATGACACTCATCTCTTCTATTTCTTCTGCCGTGGTCGGACATTGAGCTGAGCTCAATTTCACACCTTGCAAAACAGGCAAGAACCCTTTCTTGGACTGATCCATTTTGAACTTCTTCAAAATCTTATCAAGGTATGTGCTTTGTGAAAGACCTATGAGGCGTCTCGATCTATCCCTATAGATCTTGATGCCTAATATATAAGCAGCTTCTCCAAGGTCCTTCATTGAAAAACTTTTATTCAAGTAGGCCTTGATGCTGTCCAAGAGTTCTATATCATTTCCCATCAAAAGTATGTCATCTACATATAATATGAGAAATGCTACAGAGCTCCCACTCACTTTCTTGTAAACACAGGCTTCTCCATAAGTCTGCGCAAACCCAAACGCTTTGATCATCTCATCAAAGCGAATGTTCCAACTCCGAGATGCTTGCACCAGCCCATAAATCGAGCGTTGGAGCTTGCACACTTTGTCAGCATTCTTAGGATCGACAAAACCTTCCGGCTGCATCATATACAATTCTTCCTTAAGGAAACCATTAAGGAATTCCGTTTTGACATCCATTTGCCATATCTCATAATCGTAGAATGCGGCAATTGCTAACATGATTCGGACGGACTTCAGCTTCGCTACCGGTGAGAAAGTCTCATCGTAGTCAACCCCTTGAACTTGTCGATAACCCTTAGCGACAAGCCGAGCTTTATAGATGGTCACATTACCATCCGCGTCTGTCTTCTTCTTAAAGATCCATTTATTTTCTATGGCTCGCCGTTCAACGGGCAAGTCAGTCAAAGTCCATACTTCGTTTTCATACATGGATCCTATCTCGGATTTCATGGCTTCTAGCCATTTGTCGGAATCCGGGCCCGCCATCGCTTCTTCATAGTTCGAAGGTTCACCGTTGTCTAACAACATGATTTCCAAGACAGGGTTGCCGTACCACTCTGGTGCGGAACGCGTCCTTTTGGACCTTCGAATCTCAGTAGGAGCTTGATCAGAAGTATTTTGATCATCATCAATAACTTCCTCTCTAGTCGGTGCAGGCACCTCAGGAACATTTTCTTGAGATGCGCCATTTGCCGGTTCAAGAGGTAATATCTCATCAAGTTCTACTTTCCTCCCACTTACTTCTTTCGAGAGAAACTCTTTCTCCAGAAAGATTCCGTTCTTGGCAACAAAGATCTTGCCTTCGGATCTTAGGTAGAAGGTATACCCAATAGTTTCTTTAGGGTATCCTATGAAGACGCATTTTTCCGACTTGGGTTCGAGCTTCTCAGGTTGAAGTTTCTTGACATAAGCATCGCATCCCCAAACTTTTAGAAACGACAGCTTAGGTTTCTTCCCAAACCATAATTCATACGGTGTCGTCTCAACGGATTTCGACGGAGCCCTATTTAAAGTGAATGCGGCAGTCTCTAAAGCATAGCCCCAAAAAGATAGCGGTAAATCAGTAAGAGACATCATAGACCGCACCATATCCAATAGAGTGCGATTACGACGTTCGGACACACCGTTACGTTGAGGTGTTCCAGGCGGCGTGAGTTGTGAAACTATTCCACATTTTCTTAAGTGTGTACCAAATTCGTGACTCAAGTATTCTCCTCCATGATCTGATCGTAGAAACTTGATTTTCCTGTCACGTTGATTCTCAACCCCACTCTGAAATTCCTTGAACTTTTCAAAGGTTTCAGACTTGTGTTTCATTAAGTAGACATACCCATATCTACTCAAGTCATCAGTGAGGGTGAGAACATAACGATAGCCACCGCGAGCCTCAACACTCATTGGACCGCACACATCAGTATGTATGATTTTCAATAAGTTGGTTGCTCGCTCCATTGTTCCTGAGAACGGAGTCTTGGTCATTTTACCCATGAGGCATGGTTCGCACGTGTCAAATGATTCATAATCAAGAGACTCTAAAAGTCCATCTGCATGGAGCTTCTTCATGCGTTTGACACCTATGTGACCAAGGCGGCAGTGCCACAAGTATGTGGGACTATCATTATCAACCTTAAATCTTTTGGTATTCACACTATGAATATGTGTAATTTTACGTTCGAGATTCATTAAGAATAAACCATTGACCATCGGAGCATGACCATAAAACATATCTCTCATATAAATAGAACAACCATTATTCTCGGATTTAAATGAGTAGCCATCTCGTATTAAACGAGATCCTGATACAATGTTCATGCTCAAACTTGGCACTAAATAACAATTATTGAGGTTTATAACTAATCCCGTAGGTAAATGTAGAGGTAGCGTGCCGACGGCGATCACATCGACCTTGGAACCATTCCCGACGCGCATCGTCACCTCGTCCTTCGCCAGTCTCCGTTTATTCCGCAGCTCCTGCTGTGTGTTACAAATATGAGCAACGGCACCGGTATCAAATACCCAGGAGTTACTATGAGTACTGGTAAGGTACACATCAATTACGTATATATCAAATATACCTTTGGTGTTGCCGGCCTTCTTATCCGCTAAGTATTTGGGGCAGTTCCACTTCCAGTGACCCTTCCCTTTGCAATAAAAGCACTCTGTCTCAGGCTTGGGTCCATTCTTTGACTTCTTCCCGGCAGCTTGCTTGCCAGGCGCGGCAACTTCCTTGCCGTCCTTCTTGAAGTTCTTTTTACCCTTGCCCTTCTTGAACTTAGTGGTTTTATTTACCATCAACACTTGATGTTCCTTCTTGACTTCTACCTCTGCTGATTTCAGCATTGCAAATACCTCAGGAATGGTCTTTTGCATCCCCTGCATATTGAAGTTCATCACAAAGCTCTTGTAGCTTGGTGGAAGCGACTGGAGGATTCTATCAATGACCGCGTCATCCGGGAGATTAACTCCCAGCTGAGTCAAGCGGTTATGCAACCCAGACATAGTGAGTATGTGCTCACTGACAGAACTATTTTCCTCCATCTTACAGCTGAAGAATTTGTCGGAGACTTCATATCTCTCGACCCGGGCATGAGTTTGAAAAACCATTTTCAGCTCTTCGAACATCTCATATGCTCCATGTCTCTCAAAACGCTTTTGGAGCCCCGACTCTAAGCTGTAAAGCATGCCGCACTGAACGAGGGAGTAGTCATCAGCACGTGTCTGCCAAGCGTTCATAACATCTTGGTTCTGTGGGACGGGTGGATCACCTAGCGGTGCTTGTAGGACATAATCTTTCTTGGCAGCTATGAGGATGATCCTCAGGTTTCGGACCCGGTCCATATAGTTGCTGCCATCGTCTTTCAGCTTGGTTTTCTCTAGGAACGCGTTGAAATTGAATACAACGTTGGCCATTTGATCTACAAGACATATTGCAAAGATTTTAGACTAAGTTCATGATAATTAAGTTCATCTAATCAAATTATTAATGAACTCCCACTTAGATTAGACATCCCTCTAGTCATCTAAGTATTACATGATCCGAGTTAACTAGACCGTGTCCGATCATCACGTGAGACGGACTAGTCAACGTCGGTGAACATCTTCATGTTGATCGTATCTTCTATATGACTCATGCTCGACCTTTCGGTCTTCTGTGTTCCGAGGCCATGTCTGTACATGCTAGGCTCGTCAAGTTAACCCTAAGTGTTTTGCATGTGTAAAACTGTCTTACACCCGTTGTATGTGAACGTAAGGATCTATCACACC
Organism: Triticum urartu; assembly: GCF_056163025.1. Taxonomy (NCBI): domain Eukaryota; kingdom Viridiplantae; phylum Streptophyta; class Magnoliopsida; order Poales; family Poaceae; genus Triticum; species Triticum urartu. The sequence continues at coordinate 634,810,763 of NC_141879.1, forward strand.
CGATCATCACGGCGTGCTTCGAAACGACGAACTTTAGCAACGGAGCACAGTTAGGGGAGAACAGTTCTTGAAATTGTTATGAGGGATCATCTTATTTATTACCGTCGTTCTAAGTAAACAAGATGCAAAAACATGATAAACATCACATGCAATCAAATAATAAACGTGACATGATATGGCCAATATCACATAGCTCCTTTGATCTCCATCTTGGGGCTCCATGATCATCTTGTCACCGGCTTGACACCATGCTCTCCATCATCATGATCTCCATCATCGTGTCTCCATGAAGTTGCTCGCCAACTATTACTTCTACTACTATGGCTAACGCGTTTAGCAATAAAGTAAAGTAATTTACATGGCGTTTCTCAATGACACGCAGGTAATATAAAAGAATAAAGACAACTCCTATGGCTCCTGCCAGTTGTCATACTCATCGACATGCAAGTCGTGATTCCTATTACAATAGCATGAACATCTCATACATCACATATAGATCATTCATCATTCATCACAACTTTGGCCATATCATATCACAAACCACTTGCTGCAAAAACAAGTTAGACGTCCTCTAATTGTTGTTGCAAGTTTTTACGTGGCTGAATTAGGGTTCTAGCAAGAACGTTTTCTTACCTACGTGAAAGCCACAACGTGATTTGTCAACTTATATTTACCCTTCATAAGGACCCTGTTCATCGAATCCGCTCCAACTAAAGTAGGAGAGACAGACACCCGCCAGCCACCTTATGCAACTAGTGCATGTTAGTCGGTGGAACCGGTCTCACGTAAGTATACGTGTAAGGTTGGTCCGGGCCGCTTCATCCCACAATACCGTTGAAGCAAGATAAGACTAGTAGCGGCAAGAAAGTTGACAACATCAACGCCCACAACAAATTGTGTTCTACTCGTGCAAGAAGAACTACGCATAGACCTAGCTCATGATGCCACTGTTGGGGAACGTTGCAGAAAACAAAAATTTTCCTACGGTTTCACCAAGATCCATCTAGGAGTTCATCTAGCAACGAGTGATTAGATGCATCTACATACCTTTGTAGATCGCAAGCGGAAGCGTTCAAGGAACGGGGATGAGGTAGTCGTACACGACGTGATCCAAATCACCAGAGATCCTAGCACCGAACGGACGGCACCTCCGCGTTCAACACACGTACGGAACAGCCACGTCTCCTCCTTCTTGATCCAGCAAGGGGAGAGGAGAGGTTGAGGGAGATGGCACCAGCAGCAGCACGACGGCGTGGTGTTGATGGAGCTGCAGTACTCCGGCAGGGCTTCGCCAAGCGCTTTGGAGGGGGAGGAGGTGTTGGAGAGGGAGAAGGAGGCAACCAAAGGCGTGGGATGAAAGCCCTCCTTCCCCCACTATATATAGGAGGGCCAAGGGGGGGCGCCGGCCCTAGGAGATCCAATCTCCTAGGGTGGGGCGGCGGCCAAGGGAGAGTCCCTCCCCCCCAAGGCACCTAGGAGGTGCCTTCCCCTCCTAGGACTCTTTCCCCTTGTAACCCTAGGCGCATGGGCCTCTTGGGGCTGGTGCCCTTGGCCCATGTAGGCCAAGGCGCACCCCCTTATAGCCCATGTGGCCCCCGGGATAGGTGGACCCACCCGGTGGACCCCCGGAACCCTTCCGGTGGTCCCGGTACAATACCGATAACCCCGAAACTTGTCCCGATGCCCGAAACAGGACTTCCCATATATAAATCTTTACCTCCGGACCATTCCGGAACTCCTCGTGATGTCCGGGATCTCATCCGGGACTCCGAACAACATTCGGGTTACTGCATATACATATCCCTACAACCCTAGCGTCACTGAACCTTAAGTGTGTAGACCCTACGGGTTCGGGAGACATGTAGACATGACCGAGACGACTCTCCGGTCAATAACCAACAGCGGGATCTGGATACCCATGTTGGCTCCCACATACTCCACGATGATCTCATCGGATGAACCACGATGTCGAGGATTCAATCAACCCCGCATACAATTCCCTTTGTCAATCGGTATGTTACTTGCCCGAGATTCGATCGTCGGTATCCCAATACCTTGTTCAATCTCGTTACCGGCAAGTCACTTTACTCGTACCGTAAGGCATGATCCCGTGACCAGACACTTGGTCACTTTGAGCTCATTATGATGATGCATTACTGAGTGGGCCCAGTGATACCTCTCCGTCATACGGAGTGACAAATCCCAGTCTCGGTCCGTGTCAACCCAACAGACACTTTCGGAGATACCTGTAGTGCACCTTTATAGTCACCTAGTTACGTTGTGACGTTTGGTACACCCAAAGCACTCCTACGGTATCCGGGAGTTATACGATCTCATGGTCAAAGGAAAAGATACTTGACATTGGAAAAGCTCTAGCAAACGAACTACACGATCTTGCGCTATGCTTAGGATTGGGTCTTGTCCATCACATCATTCTCCTAATGACGTGATCCCGTTATCAATGACATCCAATGTTCATAGCCAGGAAACCATGACTATCTGTTGATCAACGAGCTAGTCAACTAGAGGCTTACTAGGGACATGTTGGTGTCTGTTATTCACACATGTATTACGATTTCCGGATAATACAATTATAGCATGAATAAAGACAATTATCATGAACAAAGAAATATAATAATAATACTTTTATTATTGCCTCTAGGGCATATTTCCAACAATCCTGCTCCGACCGGGACACCTGCATCGTCCCGACCCGACGGTCTCGCGCCATGTGACGACCAATCATAGCCGTCGCTCACGTGCCGGCCCGCCCATCGATCCACGTCACCCGCCTCCGTCGCGTCTGCACGGCGGCCCGGCGGTCTACCTCGCCGGCCTCGTTCTCGGCTGCGTCAGGACGGCTACGTGAGGCTCGTCGGCTACCTCAACTCGGACGCCGCTGCTCCGTTGGTCGCTCGGGCCTCGCTGCCCGGGCGCTGGCGCTGCTTTGGCAGCCCGGGTGCCGGTGCTGACAAGGTCGTCCGCGACGTCCCACGGCGTCTGTCGTCGCCGGCTTCATCTCAGACTCTGCCGCCACCATGCCTCCACCGAGCGGCGTCCCCGACCTCGCGCGCGATCGGCTTGATCACCCGCTCGCCGCCGCGATCTGCCTCATCTACGCCGCGCGACCGACCTGACCCGTCGGCTATGCGTGCCTCTGCAGGTCCCGTAAAGATCGTCCCCGAGTTCAGCGCGCCTCTCCGCCGATCGAGCATCGGGCTGCCGCTGCGTCGCCCTGTCGGGCTGCAGCGCCGCCGCCCCATGGTTCTCTTCGCGGTTGCATCGACTCGTACGTCGCCGCTGCGTCGCCCCTTTGGTCCGTAGTGCCGTGATACACGGTACCCGCCGCCGCCCCGAGGTCGTCCCCGCGGCTGCACCGACTCGCGCACCGCCGTTGCATCGCCCCTTTGGGCCGCAGCGTCGCGGCGCGCGGTCCCCGCTGCCGCCCCGAGGTCTTCCCCCCGTCGCCCCGACCCGCCTGCCGCCGCTACGTCGCCCCTTCGGGCCGTAGCGCCGCGGCCCGCGGTCAGCTCCGTCGTCACCGCGCGTCGACCTCCCGTGGTATGCGCCGCGCCGTCTTCCTTGGCGCGGGAACGCCACCGTCCGCGTCGGTCTTCGTCACGCTGTCAGGGTTCTTCGCCTACTTCGAGCACCGCCGCCGCACTTCTAACCTAGCCGCTGCCGCCGCCGTCAGGCCGCCGCCGCCGCTCTTCTTCGGCCACCGCCGCGGCTACCTCCGTAGCTGCCGCCGCCGCCCGTCCACACCGTTCGTCTTCGTCCAGCACCAGCCCGTCGCCAGCGTCGTCGTCATCTACCCCGACCACTTCGTCTACTCCGACCACCGTTGGTGACATCGGCACCGCGCCGATGGACGCCGCAAATCGTCGTCGAGTTCTTCTCTGCTGGCCCCTTTGACTTCTCCGACATGGTGTACGGCTCGTGCAGGTCCCTCGTCTACGCATGCCCGGTGCTGGCAACACCGATGTGTGCCTTCATCCACGACGTGTCCCCGGGCCTGGCAAGCCTGGTCGACGCTTCGTCAACTTCGTCTTCGTTCGTCTACGCATGCCCGGTGCTGGCAACACCAGTGCGTGCCTTCGTCCACGATGTGTCCCCGGGCTTGGCAAACCCGCCGCGACGCGTCGTCAACAACATTTTCTTTCCGGCGCACCCCTACTTCGACACCACTGCGCCCATGCTAACTCGGCGCCCTCTTGCGCCCGCAGCTCCACAGTGACTTCCTCGACACCGGCCACCCCGACTCGACATCGACCACGACATTCTCCGCACGGCTACCTCGACCACGGCTCCACCACCCACGCTCTCGGCTACATTGACAAACGGCACAAAGGGCTATCACCTTGCTTGAGCAACCTCGTCGGTTGCCACTCCAGTCACGACTCCGCGATGCGTCGCCCGTTACCACTGTGGGGGGGGGGGGGGGGTCCGTCGGCTTGCCTTCGGATTTTTCTCCAGTCTCACCGTCGCTACCGTTGTGACTACGGGGGGATGTTGAGTATAATGTTTATTAGGAAAGACGCGATAGATTAGGATTTGTTCTAACTTGTCTTGTACTCTAAGTAGATGATTGTACTTCTATATATATGTCCACGAGGCTCAAGCAATACAAGAACTATTCCACCAAACCTCTTTCTCCCCTCTAACAAGATCAAGTCTGGACTTCTCGTTCCTAGTTGAGATTATCAATCAATGAATTAGAAAAATAGAACCGGAGACCATCCGTCGAAGCAAGTAGTAACTTGACACCTGGATTCAGGCGTAATTAAACGCATTAACGTGTGTAGAAAGAGCGGAAGCTGGACTATACCACGTGGCCAGAAGGGGCTGGAGAGAATAATTTTTATCCTGAATCATGTGGGTCAGCCAGAGAAAAGGCGTTGGAACTGAAGAAAATTCCTTATTTGACATTATCTTAAAATCTGCTTCCTTATTTGATACTGAAAAAGTTTTTTTTTCTATTTAACATAAGTTTTAAATTTTATTCTCTATATGACATTTCAGTCCATTTTGAGCCTAAATAACACCTGAAAAGATTCTTTTACCCCTCATGTGGTATGTGTGTGGGGGCAATAGCGCACACGTAGCATCAGCGCGAGGGCAGGAGCACACATGCAACAACACACACACGCACGCGCGCATGCACACACACGCAGCAACACACATGCACGCGCGCACACACGCAGCAACACACACGTAGCAGCAGCACACACACATACACACACGCAGCAGCACACACGCAGGCAACACATAGGCACACAACAGCAAACACACACGCAGCAGCACACATGCACACACACATCTGCAGCACACATGTGCGTGTGCACCCACACACGCAACAGCACACACGCGCGCGCACACACATACTGCATGAGGGGCAAAATCGTCTTTTCAGGTATCATTTACGCTCAAAATAGATGGAAGTGTCGTATAGGGAATAAAATTTAGGACTAGTGTTAAATAGGAAAAAGAAACTTTTCCAGTGTCAAATAAGGAACCGGATTTTAAAACAATGTCAAGTAAGGAATTTTTTCTTGGAACTTAAACAGATAGAGGCCGCATTTTCTTCTCAACCCACCCCCATTCTCTTCGCCTCTCCTAGGGTTGCCGCCGCCACCACACCTGCCTCCACCACGACTCCCCCTCTTTTCGCCGCCGCCGCCGCCCCCGTCCTTCCTCATCGCCTCTTCCCGCCCCCTCCTCTGCCCAGTGATGGTGGCCCCTCCTCCGCTGGCCCATCTCCGTCGCCAGCATCCTCCTCCCTCCCACGCCACCGACTAGAGCCATGTGTGACGTCGTCGCCATCGCCTAGCGCCTAGAGATGGACGAGGACGCCGGTCGAAAGCAGCAGCAGCTAGACGGCAGGAAACAACAGCTCGCCTATTCATAGGTACGCTCCTCAGATCCTTGCTCCCTCCCTCTCTTGTTTTTCAATTCTTTCGATGCGACTTCGATGCGGTCTAGCAGTGAATCTCGGCATGGGCGTCCGTTCGTGTTGTGCTTGTGCGTGGGCTGCGTGCTGTCGGTGGCGTGCGTGTGGTGATCATGCTGCTGGAGGCGTGCGCGTGTGCTAGATGTGTGGTGTGCGCATGCTGTGCTTGTGCTGGTGTGCATGGTTGAGTGTATGTTTCGTGTTGCCACTCTGAATTAACTAGCGTATTGACTTGGATGTGGGCCGGTCAAATAAGGATCAAAGAAATCAAGTCAGTAGCAGCGGCGTTCGAATTTAGAGCGGGTAATCCCTTAGGACACACTACTCATGCCGTCGGGTGGGGGATAAGTACTACTCCATGCAATGGGTTTCTGACTAATTAATCGAGGGATCAAGTAGGCCTAGAGCTTGCATGGCTTCAGTGGGTGACACACGCTGTGGATTTTTTGATCTTTTGATTGATCTTTTCCTACATCAGCTGAAAGGAACAAGGCGACTGGGAAGTCCTGGGCTACATATCCTTCATTTCCTTGATATTCCTTCCAAAATCTGAGGTAATTGATTTACTAAATCCCATATGTGCTGACTTCTAATGCTTCCGAACATTTCTCGGTTTTATGTGTCTGTTAGCTTTTACTGGAAACCTTGCTATCCTTGTGCTTTACCAGTGTGAAGTTCAGCACTATGGCTGCCATTATGTGTTGTCTAATGGTCTGGTGGTCAGGAGTCATGTGTGATATAGTTATCATTTCGACGCTTAAAGCTGATCATTTTGTAGGAAGATGCCCTGGTTCTCGTCAAATGCAAGTTGCACTACTGTCAAAGTGTACTCTATTTTGCAGTGTCATAACTTGTAAGTAATGTTGTTTGGTATTGCTTGAAATTTAGAAAGTTTAGTCATGTTACCAAGCTACAGATTTTGAAATTTTAGTTGTGAAGTTTCATATCTGCAAGTTATCCTTCCTTACAAAATCATTGTTTGTGGCAGAGTGAAAGCAAGTGTGCTCTTGTCTATGGGCAAATGAATGAGCCCCCGGGGTGGCCGTGCTCGTGTAGACCTGACTGGTTTGACTGTTGCTGGACATTTTTGTGATGCCAAAGGATAAGATGTGCTTGTCTATTGATTTTCCATTTCACCCAGGTAACTTCTGAAAGGCATTTCTTGTACTGACACCTCTGTCTGCTCCATGTTGTGTTGTTAAACAATATTTCTCTTTCTAACCTGCTGTTACCATTGCTATTAAGTCTCACTGTTGTACTTTTCTTATTTCTCTTCATGACAGGCAAACTCTGACGTGTATGCTTTTTTATTCGGATCATATAGTATCAGATGGCCTCCCAAGAAGACATTAGCTATTATGAGGTGTTAAAGATAGTAAGGTAATTAGTTAAAATAATTACACATGGTAATTAAGCAATAACATATGCTATGAACTGACTTAGTGAAATCCATTTATTTTTGGGTACTTGGTTAATCCATGTTTTTCTGCCTTCAGTCATTATTGAGGTCTAATCTTTTCGTCTTTGCATTTTCAGATCTGCTTGACAAGCAAGGAAAAAGCTTATAGGTTAAACAATGTGTTCAAGTGTTGATCCCTATATATTGACCTAGGAAGTGAAGATTGAACTATATGAAGTGGTCATGGCATTGGTATCTTCACTCTCAGTTCTGGATCACCATGCCACTGCATTCTATGAATCAAATTTTGTTTGGTTGTTCCCTTGGTGATCCTGTTTGTTGTGGTTGGTGCTTCAGGTTTGCTCCACCAAATATTCCCAATATGGCTGCCACACACAACCAAGTTATGTACAGCTACAGGAGGGTGTGATTGGCTATGTTGATGTGCTTGTTTTTCCTATATGCAGGTTTGTCCTAATTTACTTGACCTATTATTTCATTGCATTTTGCAGATCCAGGTTTAAACACCCTATAATAATGCTACTCTGTGTACTCTAGGATCATGCTAATTAGTTGATGAATAGATAAATTCCTATATCTAACATGTCATCTGCTGCTTGATATTGTTGCTGTACTAATTAGTATTTGATGAATAAATAAATTCTTATCACGCTAATTGCTAATTTGTTGATAAATAGATAAATTCCTGTATCTAATATGTCATCTGCTTGATATTGTTGTTGTACTAATTAGTATTTGATGTGCCTTCAAGTTATTTTATTGTGTTCTCCCCCTTATTGTATTACATGAGAATGCCTTTTTATTCTACTAATGGTCTCATGGAAATATATGAAGGCGTGATACTGAATTGAGCTACTTTTTTCTCGTAGTTCCTACTGTACAGAAAGCAAAAGAAGCTGCTTTGTGGCGTATGATGCAGACTATAAGACCAAAGCTACACCTCCCATGAGAAAGCATATCAAGCTTGTCTAGAACACTGAGGAAAGTTCTGTTCATGGTGAAAATGTTGTGATGTAAGCCTCTTAATTTGCTAAAATGTGACTCATGTTCTTAGAGTATTTCTGAATCTTATATGCTTCCAATCTGTTAATTTAATTTTGCTTATTGACGGTGCGTCGGATCTCTCCGTCACGCGGGACCAGGCCTCCCGTTTGCGCCGCACGCCGCCGGCATGGAGGCCCGGACTCGGGCTGCCTCCGCGATGTCGAGTGTGCCGGCAAGGTCTATGGGGACCGCGTGAGGGGGGGGGGGGGGGGGCTGGCGCTGCTCCGGTTGTGGTTCGGCAACCTGCAGCTGCGTCGGGAGGATGGCGGCGCCGCTGGTTTGGGAGCTGAAGCCGTGTGGCGAGGATGGCGGTGGCGGAGGAGGAAGAGGGCGCCGGCGGCTTTCGGTCACATGGGTCCAATGTGCCGAAAAGGAGAGCAAGGAGACGGCAGCACCTTCTTCCTATCTTCACCTAGTTAACCTTTGTGTAGTTTTTGGGTGATGTATGATTTCTTCCTTCTAAAAGATGCATGGTAATGTGCGAAAGCTTAATCTGAAACTAATTACACGGACGAGTGCTTTAATTTGCTAGATGTACGTGCTTCAGTTGTAGGAGATGCATGCCTTTTATGTTCATGTCATTATTTTTCTGTTGTCAATTTAGAATTTTCAGAGTTTACATTTGACAATATCTTCTCCTGCCATTGCCATATGGCTATATGATTATAACTCATGTATGATTACAGAGTGCTAGCTACCTTTTAAACATTGAAGCTTAGGAAAAAGCATGTAAACAAAGACAGGAAGCTTACCTGTTTGATTCAGCAGATTTGATTTGCTCTATTCATTAAGATCTTTCTTTGTTGCAGGAGAACTTAGAGATGTAACATCAACGTGGTGGGCATAGATCAGAAAGGCAAGTTCTTGTCAAAGGAAATCTTCACCTAGGTAAAGGTAACCTCAATAGCCTCTCTTAAATTTTGCAACAAGCATCCGTTGTTGCAGCATGGAGCTCTAGAGTAGTTAGTCTAGATTCAACTCTAGAGTAGTTAGTCTAGATTCAACTGAGTTACAAGTGCACCTTTGTCCAGTTATTGCAACCTTTTTTTGGAAGATTTTAGACTTGCTATCATGTGTTAATTTATGCCCTGGCTAAATTTTGTCGTTCGTTCCCGTTCTCGGGTGCTGTCCGGTGGGTCAGTTGCACTCTTCAACACCTTCGTCTTTGTTGTCTCCTACACCATTGCCTACACCCTCACCCACTACCACGGCCCCTGCAGCAAGGTAACAGGTCTCTGCCTCGTCCGATCTCCTTCGCCAGTTTACATGCAGATGGACGGTCGCACGAACAAAAAGACAATGGTGTACGGGAACCTCTTTTATTTCGTTTCCAGTTTCACTTTTTTTAGAACATTTCCAGTTTCACTGTCTCTCTTTTTTACTTGGCTGGACTAAAGCAAAGTAGCAACATTTACGTAAACAGAACCAGGTGTTTTCTGCTTTCTTGTTCCTCCATTGTCTTCTGCTCGTGTGTTTCCTTCACTCGTATCTCCAAAAGCAATTTACTGCCCCTCCAATTCCATGGAAACTAATGGTGGATCTTATCTACCACCAGTAAAAATCAAACCCCAATACTAACCGGTGACCATAATTTCCATTTTCCCCTTCTATAAGCCCCATATCAATCTCATTTCTGAACCTTGATCATGGGCTTGACCAACAAAATATATGTTACATGCCTACAAAATGTACCATCGTAAACTTCTTTCCCATATAAATATAATGGTATACTTTTTCCGTACAATATATACTTTGTTGTTCAAATCGAGGCTTTCTACCTATCGTCAGTCCTGCACCAAGGACTAGGCTAGCAAAGTTACATCCTTTTGATGTTCTTACCTTGGCATGATGCAAGGCAAAACCAAATGGGATAGGTTATTTATTGGCCATATTTACTTTGGTTATTAGTTGAGCACATGAGCATCTTTCCGTTGTTGTTTGCCTTTCCATTGTTAAGATGCTGGAGGAGGCTAACCGTGCTACCGATGATAACACACTTCTTGCTCTGGGTTTGTTTACTGGCCACATATGGCATCATAATTAGATGCATTAGTATTTTATTGCTGCCAAATGTCATCGGTACTAATTCTGAATTATTCCAGTCCAGTTCGAGGCCGGCCGCAACCACGACATCGACGGCATCCATAACAATCACGGATCCTTCGACATCTGGATCGACCGCTGCTCCGTCGTCGACTACGACGACGAGCTCATCGACATCATGCGCCAGAGCATCGACATCGCTTGTCTCCAGGTCGTCCCTTCTCTGTTATTTGTCCCTGCTACTAAGTCACTCACATGCTTGGTTTCTCTCAACAAGTATCGTTGATTACATGGGATCACTGTATTGTGCTGATGAAAATAAACGTGTGTGTATGTGATTGCATTTTTTGCATGATTGATATATGATGGTTGCTGACAATGTACACTGGTATGCATGCATTCTCCACGAACTTAGAATTGGCACTCTCTTTTAGACCAGCTCTTCATTCTTGTATTTAAGTTGTTACTAAATCTGGAAGAGGTTTATTGTAGGTTGATGTCTTTTCCATCTCACATTTTTCATCCATGTAATACGAACAAATGCACACGATATAGACGAGAATTTTTTCATGAGCTTCACCAGCCATTTTACAGAATATACAATGCTGTTTTCTTATGCATTTTAATTATATTTACAGCTGTAAGTTTGTGATGATACAAACGAAAGTTGCATACAGAGTTTCTTATTTATACTATTGTTCTATCCATGCTTAACATATAAAAATTTCTGTTATGTTCATACTACTTAACAGTCAGTAGTTTAGTCATCTTACAAAAGTAGGCAGTACATACTCAAATCATCAACTGGACACCAGAAATATTGACTTCTCTTTGCTCTTTCGTCAGCCATTTTACTTGAGCATTCATAAATTTGGGTCCTCAAGACGTGTAGTCAATAACAGTACTTTGCTATCACCATTAATATCATTAATATCCATAGAACACGCTCTTATCTTCCATATCACACAACAATTTCTGTCCATGTAAATAACTTGCTTTCTTCTACCAGTATTTTCAGTTTAATAACTATACTTGAAGAGAACCTGCTGGACTACATTGATCGAAACAATGATATACACTCATGGTCAGACTTGCAGACGGCCATCTGCTCGCCGAATGTCGCATCATGCTAGGAACTAATAAGAGGGCCACTATAACCACCAACTGGTCTGAGTTTCGTCGCTGCGTCAACATTCACGAAAGAGACATCTGTGCATTCTGTTTCAGATCACTTCAAAGTGCCGCCTTGTTGTCACCGTGCACTGCCTCTAGATGCACCATCGAAGACGCTACAACCCCTGTGTCAATATAATCTAATATAATGTAGCACTAAGTATTCCTAATTATGCTATATCCTGTGATAACTTATGGTTTGCTTTTGGGCCCTCTTATCACATGCTTTTCAAGATGCTAAACCTATGTTGTTGCTTATGTTAAGTGCACTATTGTCAGTCAGATGTTTCATGTTCAGATTCATAATGGGCTTTCTTTGTAGAGTATACATTTCTATTTCGGCTGCTAAGTTTCTTAATTAAAGCAATCATACCAAACGGTAATTAGAATAGAAAAGAGAGTTAAAGGGGCGAGTACAACCAGGCATCGCCCAACTCCCCCTCAAGAGGCGTGCCACGGGCGCGCCCCAACACCGTATGCTAGAATGTGGATGCTGTGAGAAGCTCGACATGGTGTTGTGCCTGTTCGGTGTCTTGCTGTTCTAAGACGGGATGTTCCTGAACCTCCTCAGGCCTTGTTCGGTTCAGGAGTGTTTAATCCTCTGGTGGATTTAATCCTCTAGAGGATTGGGTGATCCCCCACTCTGCACCAAATCCCCTTGGGGAACAAATACATGTCACCATGCAATCCATGTCAATTGTTACGCATTCGGTTAATCCCTTGCTATAGATAGAGCACGGAAAGTAGATAGGGGAGAAGCACAGAGAGAGAGAGAGAGAGAGAGAGAGAGAGAGAGAGAAAGAGAGAGCCAACCTGAAGGTCTTGTCGCCGGCGACCTCCTCTTCTCCGACGTGAGGCGGCGGGGGAGATTGGTCGAAGTCCAGCTAGAGTTTCAGCCGGGCTCCATGGCTGTCTAGGTAGCCGCCGAGCTCGTGCCGCTTCCCTGTTGTGCCGACAGTTGAAAAGGGGAGAAGGGGAAGGAGGAACCGCGCCATCGCTATCTGCTCCGGTAGCGTCTCCGACGCCCGCTGAAGTGCGCCACTCCGGACGCCAAAACTGCAGCCGGAAGGCAGGGCCGTACACGCACGACTGACGGAGGCAGCGGAGGGACCTCTGCGTCCTGGAACCAAAGGAGGTCGGAGGGAGAGGGCCGCCACCCACCAGATCTAGAAGGCTTGTCCGGGTCGCCGCCGTCAGTTTGGTCCGGGTCGCCGCCGAGCTTGAGCCGTTGCAACTAGATGCGGTGGCGCCGGTTGGACAGGGGAGAGGGAGGAGAGCGCGGGGGGAGGGGGTGGTGAGGAGGACGCCATCGCAGTCTCCTCCAGTAGCACTGCTGCTGCTGCCCTCCTTGTACGGCGCTGCCGCCGGCGCCGCCACGACATGAGGAAGGTCGGGCGAGAGAAAGCGAGACAGAGACGGGGTTTGTTTCCACGAGGCGGGACGCGTGAGTCGTTTCCCGGCGATTTTCACGGGGTTTCAGAGGGAACTAATCCCGGCCGGGTCTAACCGAAGGCTGTTATAAGCCAGACTGGGATCTGACCCCAGCCGGGGAGAAATCCACGGGGATCGACGGGGTTTCGATCTGATCCCGGCGGGGGTGAGGATAACCGAACGTAGCCTCAAGGTGGGAAAGGCAGGGTAAGATGCAGTGGCGAGGAAGTGCACAGGGAAGGGTCGGCCAACCGGCTGGCGGGAGCCGGCCGGAAACACGCTAGGATGAACTAGTAATCATGCAGGACGTTGTGATTTTGTCTAGGAGAAAACAATTTGTCTCTAATTAATTACCAAAGCGGGAGATGCTACGCGTCCGCCGGCGGATAATATAAAAAGATCCGTTGCATCGGTGACCATTGGATGGAGCTGCCGATGACGTCCGATCTACCTATGCGACAAGTCATCTTTGCAACAAGTGTGTTGTTTTGGTATTTTCTGTAGCTGAGGTCTTGTTACAGATTTTGTTTACAACGGAGGTCTTGTTGCGGATTTTTTTGCAATAGAGGTCTTGTTGCAGAATCATTTTTATGAGTTTTTCTGCAACAGAGGTCTCGTTGTAGAAATTTTTCGCAACAAAGGTCCTATCGCAGAATAATTTTTACAAGGTTTTTTGCAATTGAGGGATCGAACGATGTTGCCTCGCACATGTGGTCATCGTTGCTTGCTATCGCCATAGGCAAGCAGTGCATGGTCGCAAGGTGTACACGCAACCATGATCCAACAGGCCAGTGGATCGTGATCTAACGGCCGCACGAGCGGCGGATGCGGCGAGAAGATCAGTCGGTTGTTTGGAAGATTTTTCCATTGCCAAATAAATCAGAGGATTAAGTGGATGGACGAGAATTCCCTTTACAAGTTTTTAGGGGGAGGGGGGTAGTTAAGTTCTCTCAAAACCCCCTAAAAAGTGAGATGTGAGTTTTAATCTATAGCATAGATCTGTTTCGAAAATCATGTTTCATGTGTCTTGTTTATTAAGGATTCAGGTTTCTTACGTTTGTTTGATTCTTCCTGCCTTACATCTAAAGATAATCTTCAGATGTCCAGTGCTTCAGTTGATGGGCCACTCGTGTTTATCATCCTGATGTGGTGATCATGATTTCGCGGGCATACATACATAACACCATATGTAGTGATGAATGCGTTTTGTATTTTCTTTTTCAGCTCAAACAAGGCCTTTCATTTTGTCGGTTATCTAAATGATGAATTGATGAAACAAGCAATGTGTCAAAGTTATTTATCAGTTATCACAGGTGCTTTATTACAGAAAGTGCAGATATTAAAGTTGTTTTTTTGCGAGGGAGATCTTAAAGGTGTTGCTATGCTGAATTTTAATATTTTTGAAGTGGAAGAAAAGTCTGAAAATATATTGCGGCAATCGAATATGTAGCCAAATGTTCTAAATGAATTTTACTTGCATAAGAAAGAAACTATAGCGTTATTCCACAAAGAAATGGTTATACTATATGATATACCCCATTGCACCTAATTGATGTGTTTATTTTAGACTATCGGGAGGGCAAATGCCCCCCCCTTCCCCGGCTAGTTCCATGTTAGTTAAATGAAACCTAATTGATGTATGTCATGCTATTACTATTTTTTAATCAAGGTACCTAAGGTATTCTCTTTCTAAGTTATTTTGAAAAGGTGACGACGTGAATAGGTGTTATGGCCATGTAACAAATTCTCACAACTTACATAGATTTAGCTTCTTTATACTAGAGTAACATAAACTTTGATGAATTACATTAAAGCAAGGAGTACATCATGAGGAAGGGACATACCTTCGCAGCCATCCATAATGTAAGGATTGCCTCGATCTGGGCACTAACACTTTTATCCTCGTCCAAATGATAGTTTCGTGCAGCTTCGACCTTCACATGCGTAGCTTGCAGCATTCAGTTTAGCACTTGCACAGGTTGGTCTATGACAGCCATGTCAAAGGTTGCCGCTAGGACATATTATGGTTCTATCCGAGCTAAATAAATGTGATCTGTCAAAAAAGTGCACCCATATGCTGACAAGAAAAGCTTGACATCTGAGACTAGGTACATGTTAGGGCGGCGGGCAAGTCTGAGCCCAAAGCCTTGCATGCCACCGAGACGAATCTGGCAGCAGTCCAACTCATTAGAGCATGTTTGTCCCACGCTTGCCTTCTGAATATGCACACACGTACATGAGTAGGAACCAGTCAGATTGGTGGTGTTATATTTGAATAAGTAGGCCACGATGCCACAACCAACAACGTAGAGAATGTTGTTAGCACCGATGGTGAGACCCGGAGGGGCATTCCAGGACAGGTTGTAGGTGCGCGCACCTACTCCCATGGTGCTGAAATAGATGAACGCTTCAATTAAATTGAAGCTGTTACACAGGCCAAAGATCTGGGTTGGAGTTTTAGTGTGTTTAAAGAAGAGCTTGTGAGCATGATGGGTAGTGTTTTGAGTAGTATGATGAGTGGTGCTGGCGCAGGTGAGTTTGGAACCTTCTCAAAAACAGCCATGTCCTACCCCGATGGGATAGATGATGCTTACTCCACCGTAGCTTGAGGGGTAGTGGGCCTGTGCTGTAGCAAAAGGGACACACAAAAGTCCGCCCCTCTGGCATTGGCGGAGCTAGGTAGAAACTGCTGGGGGGGGGGGGGGGGGGGGGGGATCAAGATCAGGGTTCAAGCACATGTTCTAGGAGCCGTGGGATCCTCCACCAGAACCGACTGTGCTGCAATGATCGCCTACAGCGCATGGGCTGGCCAAAATCTTACTTCTGCTATACCTGCGAAACCTGGAGTGCTCATGCCATCTTCTTTGGAATTGCTTGGTGGCTCTTGCGGTTTGGTCCAAGATTACCCAGCGGAAAGGTTGTGTCTCCTTAAACCTGCATACAAATTTGCAGTGGAAGGAACGCACATCTGAGGTGGTGCAGGACATTGATATGTCTCCAATATGTCTATAATTTTTTATTGTTCCATGCTATTATATTATCTGTTTTGGATATTTTATATGCATTAATATGCTATTTTATATTATTTTTGGTACTAACTTATTAACCTAGTGCCCAGTGCCAGTTTCTGTTTTCCCCTTGTTTTTGACTTCTATAGAAAAGGAATATCAAACGGAGTCCAAACGGAATAAAAATTTACGGTGATTTTTCTTGGACCAGAAGAAGCCCACGAGACATGGAGAGGAGGCCAGAAGACCTATGAGGCGGCCACAAGACGTGGGGGTGCGCCCCGGGGGGCACCAATTGGGCTTGTGGGCCCCTTGTAGACCTTCCAACCCTAATCTTCGCACCATAAATCCTCAAATATCCCCCTACACCAGAAGGCACACCAAAAATACTTTCCGCCGCCGCAAGCTTCTGTTCCCATGAGATCCCATCTAGCGGCCTTTTCCGGCACTCTGCCGGAGGGGGGTGGTCGATCACGGAGGGCCTCTACAGCAACCTTGCCGCCCTTTCCAATGATGTGTGAGTAGTTTACCACGGACCTAAGGGTCCATATATACCTAGTACCTAGATGGCTTCTTGTGACGCCCCGAGACCGATGCGCCAGGTGTCTTCCAGTTATTCGCTGTCTTGCCATGTCATTTGCTTGCGTGTCGCATCTTGCCATGTCATCATGTGCATTGCATCATCATGTTTTCAAAACTTGCATCCGTCCCGACCTCCCCGTTCTTTCCGTTGTCCGTTCTGAGCCCAGACACACTTGCACGCGCCCGTGGCACGTCCGAGATAGTATTTTATAAGTGGCCGGAAAATGTTCTCAGAATGGGATGAAAGTTGGCGTGCGATGTTGTTTTGTTGTAGGTAGGCCACCTGCCAAGTTTCATCGCATTTGGAGTTCGTTTGATGCCCCAACATTTAACTATAGCGACAGTATAGTCGGTCAAAACGTCGGACGTTTCTGGTCTCCGGAAACGGTTGCCAGGTTGCTTTCCTCCTCTTTCTTCTCAGTCCAACCACACACTTGACCTTGTCCGTCAAACCCTCTTTGCACAGTGCATCGACCCCCTCGCGCGTCCGAAAGCTGTCCCGAACCCGACCCGGACTGTCGCTACCTTAATGTCCGGATCATCCCCAAACATCTATAAAATATCTCCGTTTTTATTTTTGGACTTCCTACCTATTTGTTTGTCGACCGTCCGATTACGATCGGAGAGTTATTCTAGCCCCTTTCTAAATTTCATTTGCTTTATACAGTAGACTAACCCATACCTATTCTAGTCAAACCCTAGTCCGAGGAGCTGTCCCATCCTTTCCATCCGCCGCCACCTCCTCGTTTTCCTCTCCCGCCAGATCCAACCAGCGGCCCGAACCATCTCCCTTGATTTCCGCCGCCACCCAACCAGTGCATTCCTCCCGATCCACCAACCACAACCCCTGCGCCGTGCTCCTCCCTCGCCGTAGCAGCAGTGCAGCCCCGAGCACCTCCTCAACCTCCTCGCGCCGCTGCTTGTCAACTCTGCCTCACCGGAGCGCGTTGCCAGGCCGCACGTCTCGCGCCCTGCTCTCCTCTCTCCTTTTCCTCTCTCCATCTCATCGTCCCTCTCTCTCTAATCTCTCTGCTCTCTCTTCCTTTGCCCACAGGAACGCCATGGCCTCCCCGTCGTTCCTGCGCTGCCGTCACCCCATGTCCCTGAGCACCTCGTCGCCGCTGCCAAACGCCTACTGCTGACCAGCACATCAGCTCCTCATGCCATGTTTCCCTTCCATCTCCTGATGTTCGTCTTCCCCTGCTCTTTCTCATCTCTCTCTCTCTGTTCATGAGCACAGGAGGAGTGGAGCATCGCACCGCCGCCCTCGTTCATTGCCACCCGCCGTTGTTCTTCATCGGATCCGGCATCCCCGGCCACGAATCCGCTCCTTCTCCGCCCTCCCGTGAAGCCCTGACACGCCAGATCCCACCAGTGCGTCGCCACCTGCCGTCCCCTGCCTCGCCATCTCGTGCAGCGGCCTCTGCTTCCTCTTCATAGAGCAGGAGCTCGCTCATCCCGCGCCCGCTCGCCCGCTCGAGTTGACCGTGCCACATCAGCGCCAGGCCCCCGCAGCATGCACCAGCCCAGTTTGGCCACTTCCTCCACCAGATCCTTTGGCCCCACCTCTCGGCCCAGATCCGCCAGCCCAAGCCGGCCTATTGGCCCAATGTGAGCTCCCACCCAGCCCTTGGACCGTGAAGTGTTGGGCCAGCCTGCAGATTTGGCCCGCATGTGTTTTTTTCCTTCTGCGAATTTAGAATTTAATCCTGAGACAGTAGTTTTACAGAAAAGTCCCTAGACTTCATGCATTTAATAACTCCACAACCGTGCATCGGATTAAAATGATTTATATATGAAAAATGCTTAGAATTTTGTGTAGATTCATAATATCCAACTTTCATGCATGTTAAAAATGTTTAAATTGCTGTTTGTTTAAATTTGTTCAAATGCCATGATAAAATGCTTTAATTCATAACTTAAAAACCGTAGCTCCAAACTTAATAAACTTCATATGTAAATGGGGTAGAAAAATGCATAGTTTATCATGGTGGTTTTACTTTGCATGTTTAATAACTCTAAAATTGTGTATAGGGCAGAACAATACCAAATCCATATTTTGCACATGAGGATTTTTCCGAAATTGTTGTTGTTGTTGTTTCCGGCCTCATTTAAACTTGACTAGATAGTTAGTTTAATTATGTTTCACCCCTTGCCATGCTAACCAACATTTAATATTGTTGAGTACTTAAACGGGAGAGAACTAAATAATTGTTGTGGTGTTTCGTCAAGATGCAACTCGTTGTATATTGAGCTCCACTTAACTTGTAGTTTTGCTTGTGCACTTTGCCATGCCATGCCTCTTTAAATCGGACATGCATCATACTTGGTTGTGCATCATGCCATGCTTATGTGATGGTTGTTTACTATGTTGTTTGCTTCTTTCCGGAGTTGCTTCTTCGGGTTGGTTCTGATAACGTTGCGTTTGTGAGGATCCGTTCGACTACGGCCGTTTGTCTTCTTCATGGACTCGTTCTTCTTCCTTGCGGGATTTCCGACAAGATGACCATACCCTCGAAATCACTTCTATCTTTGCTTGCTAGTTGCTCGCTCTATTGCTATGCTACGATACCTACCACTTGCTATATCATTGCTCCCATGTTGCCATGTCAAGCCTATAACCCACCTTTTCCTAGCAAACCGTTGTTTGGCTATGTTATCGCTTTACTCAGCCCCTCTTATAGCGTTGCTAGTTGCAGGTGAAGTTGAAGTTTGTTCCATGTTGGAACATGGATATGTTGGGATATCACAATATATTTTATTTACTTTAATGCATCTATATACTTGGTAAAGGGTGGAAGGCTCGGCCTTATGCCTGGTGTTTTGTTCCACTCTTGCCGCCCTAGTTTTCGTCATACCAGTGTTATGTTCCTTGATTTTGCATTCCTTACGCGGCTGGGGGAATGGGACCCCCTTGACAGTTTGCTTTGAATAAAACTCCTCCAGCAAGGCCCAACCTTGGTTTTACCATTTGCCACCTAAGCCTTTTTCCCTTGGGTTTCCAGAGCCCGAGGGTCATCTTTATTTTAACCCCCCGGGCCAGTGCTCCTCTGAGTGTTGGTCCAACCTGTCAGCAACCGGTGGCCACCAGGGGCAACTCTTGGTTGGCCTACCGGAATCTTGGAAATCCGGTGTGCCCTGAGAACGAGACATGTGCAGCTCCTATCGGGATTTGTCGGCACATTCGGGCGGCTTTGCTGGTTGAGGGAGTCCTGGATTAGGGGGTGTCCGGATGGCCGGACTATACCTTTAGCCGGACTCCAGGACTATGAAGATACAAGATGGAAGACTTCGTCCCGTGTCCGGAAGGGACTTTCCTTGGCGTGGAAGGCAAGCTTGGCGATACGGATATTCAGATCTCCTACCATTGTAACCGACTCTATGTAACCCTAACCCTATCCGGTGTCTATATAAACCGGAGGGTTTTAGTCCGTAGGACAACATACACATCTACAATCATACCATAGGCTAGCTTCTAGGGTTTAGCCTCTCTGATCTCGTGGTAGATGAACTCTTGTAATACCCATACCATCAATATTAATCAAGCAGGACATAGGGTTTTACCTCCATCGAGAGGGCCCTAACCTGGGTAAAACTTCGTGTCCCCTGCCTCCTGTTACCATCCGGCCTAGACGCACAGTTCGGGACCCCCTACCCGAGATCCACCGGTTTTGACACCGACATTGGTGCTTTCATTGAGGGTTCCTCTGTGCCGTCGCCGTCAGGCCCGATGGCTCCTACGATCTTCAACAGCGATGCAGTCCAGGGTGAGACCTTCCTCCCCGGATAGATCTTTGTCTTCGGCGGCTTCGCACTACGTGCCAATTCACTTGGCCATCTGGAGCAGGTCGAAAGCTACGCCCCTGGCCGTCAGGTTAGATTCGGAAGTTTTAACTACACGGCTGACATCCGCGGGGACTTGATCTTCGACGGATTCGAGCCACTGCCGAGCGCGCCGCACTGTCCTGACGAGCATGATCTAGCTCTGCCACCGAACAGTGCCCTGGAGGCTGCACCCGCATCGGCTCCGGTCTCTAATTTGGAGCCAACTGCGCCGATCGAGGATGGGCGGTTGGACGCCACCTCGGGGGCTGCGATCCCAATGGCGATTGAGCCGAACACCAGCCCCGCACTCCGCGAGACTCATGACTCCAAGGAGCCGGACTCCTTTCCGGACTCCGAACCCTCCGCGCCCCGGCCTATCGAATCTGATTGGGCACCGATCATGGAGTTCACTGCCACGGACATCTTTCAGCACTCGCCTTTTGGCGATATTCTGAAGTCACTAAAGTCTCCCTCTTTATCAGGAGAGCCCTGGTCGGACTACGGCCAGCGAGGTTGGGATTCGGACGATAAAGAAATTCAAAGCCCACCCACCACCCACTTTGTAGCCACTGTCGACGACTTAACCGACATGCTCGACTTCGACTACGAAGACATCCACGGTATGGACGCCAGTGAAGGAGATAATGAAGAACCAGCGCCTACTAGGCCCTGGAAAGCCACCTCGTCGTATGACATATACATGGTGGACACACCAAAATAGGGAGATGGCGATGGAACAGCGGAGGATGACCCCTCCAAGAAACAGCCTAAGCGCCGACGTCAGCGGCGCCGCTCAAAATCCCGCCAAAACAAACACGGTGATTCCAGCACGGGAGATAATAACACTCCGGAAAGCGCCAAAGAAAACCCCCTCCAGCAAGATTTAGCACAGGAGGATGGAGAAACCAGCCCTCATGAGAGAGCGGCAGATAGAGAGGTCGAGGACGATAATTATATGCCTCCCTCCGAAGATGAGGCAAGCCTCGACAACGACGAAATCGTCGTGCCAGAGGATCCCGTCGAGCAAGAGCGTTTTCAACGCAGGCTTATGGCCACGGCAAGAAGCCTCAAGAAAAAACAGCAACAACTCAGAGCTGATCAAGATTTGCTAGTTGACAGATGGACTGAAGTCCTTGCGGCCGAAGAGCATAAACTCGAACGCCCCACCAAGAGCTACCCAAAGCGCAGGTTGCTACCCCAATTAGAGGAGGAAGCACTCGATGCAGCCGACTGGCCACCTCGTGGCCGCGACAGAGAGGCCTCTCGGCCCTCCACTCAAGCCGCACCCCATACCAAGGCACGGGACTATGCGCCGGACTTACGAGATATGTTGGAGGACAAGGCTAAACAAACAAGATCGATCTACGGATCGCGTGGGCGCCCCATGGCTTGAGACGACATCCGTCACGCCGGCCACAAATTCGGCAGGGCCGAACACAGTAGACAAGGCTCACTGGAGCTACGTCATGATATAGCCCAGTACAGAGGCGCCGCACACCCACTCTGCTTCACAGACGAAATAATGGATCATCAAATCCCCGAGGGTTTCAAACCCGTAAACATCGAATCATATGATGGCACAACAGATCCTGCGGTATGGATTGAGGATTATCTCCTTCATATCCATATGGCTCGCGGCGATGATTTCCACGCCATCAAATACCTCCCACTCAAGCTTAAAGGACCAGCTCGGCATTGGCTTAACAGCTTGCCAATAGGATCAATCAGTTGTTGGGAGGACCTGGAAGCCGCATTCCTCGACAATTTCCAGGGCACTTATGTGCGACCCCCAGACGCCGATGACCTAAGCCACGTAATTCAGCAGCCAGATGAATCGGCCAGGCAATTCTAGACACGGTTCTTAACAAAGAAAAATCAAATAGTCGACTGTCCGGACGCTGAGGCCCTAGGAGCCTTCAAGCATAATATCCGTGACAAGTGGCTAGCCCGGCACCTTGGACAGGAAAAGCCGAAATCTATGGCAGCACTCACGACACTCATGACCCGCTTTTGCGCGGGAGAAGACAGCTGGCTTGCTCGTAGCAACAATATAACCAAAATCCCTGGTAATTTGGACACCAGGGACAGTGGTGGCAGGTCGCGTCGAACCAAGAAGAAGCGCCGCATTAACGGCGACAATGCTGAGGATACGACAGTTAATGCCGGATTCGGAGGCTCTAAATCTGGTCAGCGGAAGAAGCCATTCAAAAGGAATCCTAGGGGCCCGTCCAGTTTGGACCGAATACTCGACCGCTTATGCCAGATACATGGCACCCCCGAAAAGCCGCCAATCACACCAACAGGGATTGTTGGGTGTTCAAGCAGGCAGGCAAGCTAAACGCCGAAAATGAAGACAAGGGGCTGCATAGCGATGATGACGAGGAGCCCCGGCCGCCGAACAACAGGAGACAGAAGGGTTTTCCCCCACAAGTGCGGACGATGAACATGATATACGCAACCCACATCCCCAAGAGGGAGCGGAAGCGCGCGTTACGGGACGTATACGCGATAGAGCCAGTCGCCCCAAAGTTCAACCCATGGTCCTCCTGCCCGATCACCTTTGATCGAAGGGACCACCCCACTAGCACCCGTCACGGCAGCTTCGCCGCATTGGTTCTAGACCCAATTATTGACGGATTTCATCTCACTAGAGTCCTTATGGACGGTGGCAGCAGCCTGAACCTGCTTTACCAGGATACAGTGCGGAAAATGGGCATAGATCCCTCGAGGATTAAGCCCACCAAAACGACCTTTAAAGGCGTAATACCAGGTGTAGAGGCCAACTGTACAGGCTCAGTCACACTTGAAGTGGTCTTCGGATCTCCAGATAATTTCCGAAGCGAGGAGTTAATCTTCGACATAGTCCCGTTTCGCAGTGGTTATCACGCACTGCTCGGGCGAACCGCATTCGCTAAGTTCAATGCGGTACCGCATTACGCATACCTTAAGCTCAAGATGCCAAGCCCTCGAGGAGTAATTACGGTCAATGGAAACACCGAACGCTCTCTCGAACGGAGGAGCACACGGCGGCCCTTGCGGCGGAAGTTCAAAGCAGCCTCTTTAGGCAGTTCTCCAGTCCGGCCACTAAACGACTGGACACCGTCAAGCGCACTCGGAGTAACCTACAACAAGACCGCCTGGCACGATCCGAGCAGGCGTAGCAATGCGGCCCCAACCCCAACCCTCACAAAAAGGCGACGCCAGTACTTCGCGTACATAACTACGCTCTAGAGATACCATGGGTATAGGGGGAGGGGCACCATCACGGCACGCCCAAAACACGGCTTCAACCGTACCAGGGGCTGCCGGTTTTTAATTTTCTCTTACTTTCAGGACTCCATTCTTCGGACGGCCTATTCGGCAATTCAATTGCCGCACAAACGATGCAAGAGCCAGGGAAGCAGACAAGCCACGCCGCATTACGGAACTCCCAGGTGGTCTCTATCACGAGCAGTATACCTGTTTCGCACATTATTCCGCAGCTTGCCCCTGGAGCGGACATGTTACATAGTCCAACCTTTTGCTTATCTCTTTATTTGTATTGTTCTGCTTTGATCGCAGCTCTTTTTAATAAACAATGCATAGCTTTTGTCTATTTTTGCATTACTCTTTTTTTATTTATATATGTTCCTTAACGACATGTTGCACCCATACACTTTGGTACGGCCAAAATACGCCAGGGGCTTCAGTACCCCTCAACATGGTGTGAGAAGTCCGAACACTTCAAGAAGTGCGGCACCCCGAACTTATAGCATTATATGCATCGGCTCCGAATCATGTCTTGGGTCAATAGTTGGGTTTGCCCGGCTCCTATGTTTTGGTGCTTTACGTTCCGCTATATCGGCTAAGGTAGCACTAGGAGAACCACTGCGATTGTGCCCCGGTTGAGCTGGGTCGAGCACCTCAGTGGAGAAAGCTAAAACTGACCGTCATGATGAGGCAAGAGCTGGTCACTGTTCGAGAGGTCTTTTCAAGTCCTTAAAGACTTATGCCGCTTAGGGCGAGGAGCCGGCTCTATCCGGCCAAGGCGTGGATAGCGCCCCGAACTCGGTCTTCCGAATACCAGGGGCTTCACCGAAATTTAAAATTATAGAATCTGTGTCTAAGTGAGAGTGTTCACGCATTATAGTCCGATTGCCTTGTTCGTTGGGCTGAGCGCCTCCCTCGAAGGACCCAAACATGGGAAAAAGAGCCCTCAGGTTTCTCCCCGAACACCCCAGCACTAGTGGCACGGGGGCAGAAGCCGACGACTCGCCATCTCTCAGAATTGATAAACAGCCGCACAGAAGGTAATATTTTAAATTCAAACAGCATTGCTTAAGCGCATATGAACAAGTTTTCAGCGCACGGGATAAAACGAGCGAGTTTTACTCAAAAATTACATCCATCGAACATTCCTCCGCCACAAGGCGGGCACCCTTCAGAACATCCTTATAATAATTTTCGGGCTTGCGATGCTCTTTCCCCGGTGGTGGCCCGTCCTTCACAAGCTTCTCAGCATCCAGCTTGCCCCAGTGCACCTTTGCACAGGCAAGGGCCCTACGGGCACCTTCAATGTAGACGGAGCGCTTGATGACTTCGAGCCTTGGACAGGCCTCCACCAGCCGCCGCACCAGCCCGAAATAGCTCCCAGACTGAGCCTCTCCAGGCCATAGCCGAACTATGAGGACCTTCATGGCCTGTTCGGCCGCCTTGTGGAGCTCGACCAATTGCTTCAACTGGTCGCTCAGGGGCACGGGATGTCCGGCCTCAGCGTACTGAGACCAGAGCACCTTCTCTGTCGAGCTGCCCTCCTTGGCTCGATAGAATGCGGCGGCATTAGATACACTCCGGGGAAGATCTGCGAACGCGCCTGGAGAACTCCGGATTCGGGTAAGTAACAAGTAACTCACGCTTATGTGTTTAATTTGCATAAAGAATGCCTTACCCGCCGCTATCTTCTTCACCTCATCCAACTCCTGGAGGGTCCTCTGGGATTCGGCCTTGGCAGACTTGGCACTTTCAGTAGCCGCCGCGAGCTCGGACGCTCGCGCCCTTGAGTCACGCTCCAAACTCTCATGTTTTTCCATGAGATCTTGGAGATCTTGCCGCACCTTGCCAACCTCGGCCTCATATTTTTCTCGCTCAGTGCGCTCCGCGGTCGATCTCTTCTCGGCCTCGAGCAGCGCTTGCTTCAGGGTCGCCACCTCAGACGTGGCCCCTACAATAGCCACGATAATCCTGTCATTTTTTGCAATTGCACCTTTTTATATATACATATATTTAATTAAATAAGGTATTTCTTACCTTCATTGTCCTCGAGCTGCTTCTTGGCACGTCTGAGCTCTTGCTCGGACCGCTCGAGGTTCTGCTTTAGCATGTCCACTTCCGCAGTCAGTGCGGCGGACGCCAGCAGGGAAGCCTGCACACGCATATTGACTCTTTTTAGACTCCTGCGATTTTTTATTTGATCCTCTATTCGGCTTTTCCTTCTGAACGCCAAACAGAGCATCAGGGGCTACTGTCTATGCGGTAATGTTATTTACACATTCTTTACTTACCTCAAAGCCTGTTAAAAGGCTTGTACAAGCTTCACTCAGTCCGCTCCTGGCGGACTGAACATTTTGGATCACAGCACTCATAATAGTGCGGTGCCCCTCGTCGATGGAGGCGCCTTGGAGCGCCTCCAACATGTTGTTCGGCGCCTCCGGTTGGACGGAGGTCGCCGCCGTGGTGGGCTTGCTCCTCTTGGAAGGAGGTTCCCCGCCGGACTCTGGAACCTTTGAAGGTTCCGGAGTGGTGTCCGGCCTAGGGCCGGACTTGGAGCCCTGGGGGGTTTCGTCCCCTTTACTCCTGGGGTCTGGGTGGTCACCTTGCGGCGCCTCCAGGACCACCTCCTCCCGGATTGGACCCTGTTGGGACAACACTTCGGTGTCGTCCGTAGGGCGGGGGGAGGAAGCCGTCGGAACCGTCGGATGATGGATCCGACGCCTCCTGGCGCCGGGCACTCTTTCGAGTCCCCGCGGCCTTTTTCGCGGTCTTCTTCTCCGGCACCACATAGGGTGCCGGAACCAGCAGCTTCGCCAATTGAGCGTCCGCTGGGCCTTCGGGCAGAGGAGCCGGACAGTTGATCTGCCCGGACTTCGCCTGCCAATCCTGTCAAAGGTAAGGGAGCTTAGATCCCGCACAGAGTTGAACTATAAAAACTAGTGCCCTGTAAAAGGTACAAAAAACTTACCGCGCTGGCGTGATGCTGCGTGCCGTATCCGCGATCCTCGGCGGTGGATGCGGGAGCCTCAACGCCTATGAAGAGCACCTTCCAGGAATCTTCGTACGTCGTGTCGAAGAGCCTGCTCAGAGTTTGGTGCCGCGCCAGATCAAACTCCCACAGGTTAAAAGCCCGTTGTTGGCACGGGAGGATCAAGCGGATGAGCATAACATGGACTACATTGACAAGCCTGAGCTGCTTGTTCACCAGGGATTGGATGCATGTTTGTAGTCCGGTCACCTCCTTTTTGCTACCCCACGATAGGCCTATCTCTTTCCAGGACGTGAGCCGCGTTGGGGGTCCGGACCGGAACTCAGGGGGTGCGACCCATTCGGCGTCGCGCGGCTCGGTGATGTAGAACCACCCCGATTACCACCCCTTCAGGGTCTCCACAAAGGAGCCCTCGAGCCATAGGACATTGGCCATCTTGCCAACCATGGCGCCTCCGCACTCCGCCTGGTTGCCGCGCACCACCTTTGGCTTGACGTTGAAGGTCTTGAGCCATAGGCCGAAATGGGGGCAGATGCGGAGGAAAGCCTCGCACACGATGATAAACGCCGAGATGCTGAGGACAAAATTCGGGGCCAGATCATGGAAATCCAGGCCGTAGTAGAACATGAGCCCCCGGACAAATGGTTGGAGAGGGAAGCCCAGTCCGCGGAGGAAATGGGGGAGGAACACCACCCCGCTCATGGGGCCTAGGGGTGGGGATGAGCTGCCCCTTTTCGGGGAGCCGGAACGCGATGTCGTGAGACAGGTATCCGGCCTTCCTCAGCTTTTTGATATGTCCCTCCGTGACGGAGGAGACCATCCACTTGCCTCCCACTCCGGACATGGCTGGAGAAGGTTGAGGTGAGGAGTGCGGACTTGGGCGCTGGAGCTCGAGTGCGCAAGAATGGATAGGCGAAGGACGAAGAGGGCGTAGGTGAAAAGGTGGATCCTTATCCCCTTATATGGGTGGACGCAACTACATGTCCCCACCATCCTGGTAAAACTCGCTTATCTCCCAAGCACCATAATCAAAGGCGCGGTTGGGTTACCCACGCCCGTATTGATGAGAATCCCGGAATAAGGGGACACGACCTCTGCTTTAACAAGACGTGCCAAGGAAACCGCCTCGCATAACGCGCTGAGATGGGATAGTAAAACGGTTCGAATAAAAGCTTGGCTGTGGTGTGATGTCACATTACGGAGTGCGTCAGCAGATTAGATTTGTGTAAATATTATTCTCTCTATGGCAATATGTGGAAACTTATTTTGTAGAGCCGGACATTACCTTTGTGTTCAAAAACTTCTATGAAGTACTTGGAGGAGGAACCCGCCTTACAATGCCGAAGACAATTTGCGCGCCGGACTCGTCGTCATTGAAGCCTGGTTCAGGGGCTACTGAGGGAGTCCTGGATTAGGGGGTGTCCGGATGGCCAGACTATACCTTCAGCCAGACTCCAGGACTATGAAGATACAAGATTGAAGACTTCGTCCCGTGTCCGGAAGGGACTTTCCTTGGCGTGGAAGGCAAGCTTGGCGATACGGATATTCAGATCTCCTACCATTGTAACCGACTCTATGTAACCCTAACCCTATCCGGTGTCTATATAAACCGGAGGGTTTTAGTCCGTGGGACAACATACACATCTACAATCATACCATAGGCTAGCTTCTAGCGTTTAGCCTCTCTGATCTCGTGGTAGATGAACTCTTGTAATACCCATACCATCAATATTAATCAAGCAGGACGTAGGGTTTTACCTCCATCGAGAGGGCCCGAACCTGGGTAAAACTTTGTGTCCCCTGCCTCCTGTTACCATCCGGCCTAGACGCACAGTTCGGGACCCACTACCCGAGATCCGCCGGTTTTGACACCGACACTGGTCTTGTTTTACCATTGTCGAAATGTCTTGTAAGCAGGATTCTGAGTCTGATCGGGTCTTCCTGGGAGAAGGAATATCCTTCGTTGACCGTGAGAGCTTGTGATGGGCTAAGTTGGGACACCCCTGCAGGGTTTGAACTTTCGAAAGTCGTGCCCGCGGTTATGGGGCAGATGGGAATTTGTTAATATTCGGTTGTAGAGAACTTGAACCTTACCTTAATTAAAATGCATCAACCGCGTGTGTAGCCGTGATGGTCTCTTTCCGGCGGAGTCCGGGAAGTGAACACGGTTTTGTGTTATGCTTGAACGTAAGTAGTTTTAGGATCACTTCTTGATCACTTCTAGTTCACGACCGTGCATGGCTTCTCTTCTCGCTCTTATTTGTGTATGTTAGCCACCATATATGCTTAGTGCTTGCTGCAGCTCCACCTCACCACCTTTTCCTTCCCATAAGCTTAAATAGTCTTGATCTCGCGGGTGTGAGATTTCTGAGTCCTCATGACTCACAGATACTTCCAAACAGTTGCAGGTGCCGATGATACCAGTGCAGATGACGCAACTGAGCTCAAGTGGGAGCTCGATGAAGATCGTGTTCGTTGTGTTCTTTTCGTTTCCTGTTGATCAGTAGTGGAGCCCAGTTGGGGCGATCGGGGATCTAGCAATTGGGGTTTTCTTCTTTTATTTTGGTTCCGTAGTCGGACCTTGATTGTATTCTGGTTGATGTATGTTTAACTTGTATTTGTGTGAAGTGGCGATTGTAAGCCAACTCTTTATCCCTTTCTTATTCAATACATGGGATGTGTAAAGATTACCCCTCTTGCGACATGCCTACCATGTGGTTATGCCTCTAAGTCGTGCCCCGACACTTGGGAGATATAGCTGCATCATGGGTGTTACAAGTTGGTATCAGAGCCTTCCCCGACTTAGGATCCCCCTGCTTGATCGAATCGCTGACGTTGCTGAGTCTAGAACAAAATGTTTTGAGTCTTAGGATTATATATATATCGGAGAGTAGGATTCTTTTTACTCCTCAGTCCCTTCATCGCTCTGGTGGGGCCTCCTGACGTAGAGTTTTGACTTTTCTCTCCTCAAATTTCACGAATTTTTTTTAGGATCACGCGGGTATCTTGGAATCATTCTGATGGTTTTGTGACGAGAACATTGTTCTTGGTGCCTCTTGACATTTAGGGGTTGTGGCAGTGTCCCCGGGAGTTGAGCTCTGAGGTGTTGTCATCACAATTTTATCGTTGCAGTTCTGGAATACCTGAGTTCACCGACATCGAAAATCTCTTTTATGCAGTTGTTGGTGAGATAACCTCGACGCCACCCAATACTAGGGCGGGAGTTCGGGAGTATTGCCATAACTCGTATAACAGATGCTTTTCAAAGGTTGAGGTAAATGATTTCCGAAGGTTTCTTGGTTATGTGTTGAAGGATGGATACAGCTGGATGTAGGATTTGTTAGTTTGGGTAAGATATTATGCTTCCCCTGTATCCCCAACACCTGATTGCATAACCAGAAAGTTTCGGGAGTTTATAAGTGGGAATTCAAGTATCACGTAGGAATTCGTTCCAACAGACACATGATACGATATGGGATCTATCATATGTTTGTTCCGGCTTATCCTGCAAGCCAATCCTTTGTTATGTTTTGAGTTCTGGTATTCGAGTTGCTTCGAAGTCAAGTGTTGATTCCATACCTTCCCTAAGCGATGTTCTCATATATCTATGTGAATGCTAATCCTTCTTGATCATCAAGATTGTCATCTCAATTTCTTCTCTACCAGCGTGTTTCTCTTCAAGTGGATCCGATCATTTCAACATTTGCAAGATCCAATCTCAGTTCTTCTCAACGGTGTTCATTTCATTCGTCCCAAGCTACCTTTGTTTTCCCACCCTCCCACCCTTTTCTTCAAGGACTTGGTTTTCTTAATCAAGTATCCATTTTATTTATGGGAAGTCTCTCCATTCTTTTCTTTCAATGTTCTTATCCGGTGATTCTCAGGAAGATACTAAGGAAGCCTCAAGTTTGTCACTCTTCACTCGTTTTCTTCTCCGGTGGTTTTAATTCAAGCTTTGTCGATCATATCCTTTTCCTCGTTTCAAATGTTTTCTTATGCCGGTGCACCTCATAATCATCCACTTCTCGCTATTCAATTGTTCCGGACTGCTCAAGATATCTCGAATATTCGTGTTTCCACTCTACATTCGCTCAAGTTCTTTCGAGATTGGTATCTCATTCAAGCCATTTAATTCAACCGGTGCAATCTCTCTTTTCAAGCAATATCTTCAACGGTGTTTCTTTTGAGTGGGCCCTAACCCACAGGTCTTTTCCCAGGATCTTACCTGACTCTTGTAATTCTCCCGGAGCTTTTCAAATTCATCTCAAAGTTTGACGTAAGAATGAATTGTCATTAGTCAAATATCTTTCTACAATAATGCTTTCAAATTCTTTTATCGTTGGTTCAATCTTTCTAATTTTCATTCCGGAGTGCCTCAACAATTCAAGGTGGTGTTTCTCATCATCATTATCAACATTTGAAGACCGAAGAAGAGTTTTTCCTCCAAATCTTATCCGTTTCTCTCAGAGATGCGAAGTTCAAGTTTTATGCCATCCTCTCATAATTGTTTTCGATTGTGAGAATTCTTTTCAACCATCCAGAGCAATTCATGAGTCTTTTCAGTTTGATTCTCCGGAGGCCATCATTTCAGAAGATTTATTCATTCCAACTTTCAACTCTCGTTCTCCAAATCATACCGGTGCATCATTCGAGTATGATCTAATCAGCTCATGATCTCTTCGTTTGACTTGTATCTAAATTCTCTCAAGTATCTTCATTCATTTTTTTTTCAATTCTTCCCGGTGATTTAAGCCTTTGCTACATTCATTTTTAATTCCGACGGTGGTTTATTCAAGATTCCTCTTCATACGTACGACATCATATCAATTCATTCATTGTTTCCAATCCCGACCGGTAATTCGTCGAAGACCTTCTCAAGTTTGCGCTATATCTATCTTAATCCTTTCTACGAGAATAAGTGGTATGCAATCCATTGCTTGTCATCAATTTAATTGGTGAAGGATACGCATAATGTAATTCTTATCCTTGTCTCATCCAAGTGATTAGTTCCTTATTCCGTAGGTTCATCAAATTCTCGGTTTCAATTGTTTCATCTTCCGTTTCCGGAGTTCCAATCTCCCTCAGTTAACCCACGTGAAGATTCATCTAAATCATCGCAAGGCTTCACCTTGTGTTTTCAACTTCTCTTTCTTTCTATCATCCTTTTATTACCGGAGTTCTTCATGGAGGTTCTACATGGTGGCTCATCAAGGATTTAATTCCTTCTCGAAGTGTTCATCGAGATTCTTTTCAAAGGAGCTCAAGTATTCTTCATCTTGCATTCCAAAGTACAATTCGTTCTACCTTATCTTTTGAGGTGGTGTTATGTCAATCTTGACAATTTCTTTCGTGTTTCATGATTCGCAAGTTGTCAGGAATGAGGTATATAAAACCATCACTTTCCTCCTTGGAATTATCTTGGGTTATATTTCACCTAAAGCTTTCCCTAAGGATTATTGCTATTTATGGTGCTTATAAATGATCCAAGTTTTTTCTCCTATCCTCTCGATGGAAGGAGTTGCCATCTCCTTGTTGACCTCAATCCAATCTATTGTTTTCATTAGTGGCAGAATTTCACCTCAAATTTTGAGATGTTTTCCATAAGCCCACGACAAGCTTATTCTTTTCATTGTTGATTTCCCAACAACCCCGTGCAATCCTTCCTTGCAAGGATGCTTTCCAAGTTCTTTTGTGGCAGAAGTTGCCATTTTCTTCTCCGTTCTTTTGTTCCGACGATCTACCTTTTATTCCTTCATCCGGAGGCATTGTGATGTTGCTCTTTTCTCTCATCATCTCGAATTGTGAGGAACGTGTTCTTTTCGTGCATATCCATTTAACCGGAGTGTCGTGCCCTCTTTTCAAGTTCTTTCCATCCTATCAAGTCGTGCCTCCCTTCTCAACTGGAGTGATGTCTGAAATCTTTCTTACCCCTTGTGCCATTCTTTCAATAGTTTCGGAGGTAGTGTGTTGTTGATCTCTTCAAGTATCCTCTCATCTTGTCAAGTTCATGTTCAATTCCTTCCATTTTCAGTCGGAGTGTTGCCCAAATTGTATCAATTTTATTCCTTCTTCATCTCGTTTTTACCGGTGTGCTTGCATGTACGTCTTGTCCATTGCAACCCTTTTCTTATGTCTTTCAACCTAGAAGGTTCTAGTAATGTTCCTTGTTCCTCTTTCCTAATGAACTGCTTTCAACTTTGTTCATCTTCGTTGTATTCTTTCTGTCAATTTGTTCAACCTCTCAAGGTTCTTTGGTTTCATTCGTTTGTCAAAGAAGCAACTTAGTTTTACCTCTTCTCTTCCTCTTCCTTTTCCCTCCGGTGCCATGCTAGATCTCGAGACGAGATCCTCTTGTAGTGGTGGAGTGTTGTGACGCCCCGAGACCGATGCGCCAGGTGTCTTCCAGTTATTCGCTGTCTTGCCATGTCATTTGCTTGCGTGTCACATCTTGCCATGTCATCATGTGCATTGCATCATCATGTTTTCAAAACTTGCATCTGTCCCGACCTCCCCGTTCTTTCCGTTGTCCGTTCTGAGCCCAGACACACTTGCACGCGCCCGCGACACATCCGAGATAGTATTTTATAAGTGGCCGGAAAATGTTCTCGGAATGGGACGAAAGTTGGTGTGCGATGTTGTTTTGTTGTAGGTAGGCCGCCTGCCAAGTTTCATCGCATTTGGAGTTCGTTTGATGCCCCAACGTTTAACTATAGCGACAGTATAGTCCGTCAAAACGTTGGACGTTTCCGGTCTCCGAAAACGGTTGCCAGGTTGCTTTCCTCCTCTTTCTTCTCAGTCCAACCACACACTTGACCTTGTCCGTCAAACCCTCTTTGCACAGTGCGTCGACCCCCTCGCGCGTCCGAAAGCTGTCCCGAACCCGACCCGGACTGTCGCTACCGTAATGTCTGGATCATCCCCAAACATCTATAAAATATCTCCATTTTTATTTTTGGACTTCCTACCTATTTGTTTGTCGACCGTCCGATTACGATCGGAGGGTTATTCTAGCCCCTTTCTAAATTTAATTTGCTTTATATAGTAGACTAACCCATACCTATTCTAGTCAAACCCTAGTCCGAGGAGTCGTCCCATCCTTTCCATCCGCCGCCACCTCCTCATTTTTCTCTCCTGCCAGATCCAACCAGCGGCCGCGACCATCTCCCTTGATTTCCGCCGCCACCCAACCAGTGCATCCCTCCCGATCCACCAACCACAGCCCCTGCTCCGTGCTCCTCCCTCGTCGTAGCAGCAGCGCAGGCCCGAGCTCCTCCTTAACCTCCTCGCGCCGTTGCTTGTCAGCTCTGCCTCGCCGGAGCGCGTTGCCAGGCCGCACGTATCGCGCCCCTGCTCTCCTCTCTCTTTTTCCTCTCTCCATCTCACCGTCCCTCTCTCTCTAATCTCTCCGCTCTCTCTTCCTTTGCCCACAGGAATGCCATGGCCTCCCCGCCGTTCCTACGCTGCCGTCACCCCATGTCCCTGAGCACCTCGTCGCCGCTGCCAAACGCCTACCGCCGACCAGCAACATCAGCTCCTCGCGCTCTGTTTCCCTTCCATCTCCTGATGTTCGTCTTCCCCTGCTCTTTCTCATCTCTCTCTCTGGTCATGAGCACAGGAGGAGTGGAGCATCGCACCGCCGCCCTCGGTCGTTGCCACCCGCCGTTGTTCTTCATCGGATCCGGCATCCCCGGCCATGGATCCACTCCTTCTCTGCCCTCCCGTGAACCCCTGACGCGCCAGATCCCACCAGTGCGTCGCCACCCGCCGTCCCCTGCCTCGCCATCCCCCACAGCGGCCTCTGCTTCCTCTTCATCGAGCAGGAGCTCGCTCATCCCGCGCCCGCTCACCCGCTCGAGTTGACTGTGCCACGTCAGCGCCAGGCCCCCACGGCATGCACCAGCCCAGTTCGGCCACTTCCTCCACCAGATCCTTCGGCCTCACCCCTCGGCCCAGATCCGCCAGCCCAAGCCGGCCTGTTGGCCCAATGTGAGCTTCCACCCAGCCCTTGGACCGTGCAGTGTTGGGCCAGCCTGCAGATTCAGCCCGCATGTGTTTTTTTCCTTCTGCGAACTTAGCATTTGATCCTGAGACAGCAGTTTTACAGAAAAGTCCCTAGACTTCATGCATTTAATAACTCCACAACCGTGCATCGAATTAAAATGATTTATATATGAAAAATGCTTAGAATTTTGTGTAGATTCATAATATCCAACTTTCATGCATGTTAAAAATGTTTAAATTGATCTTTGTTCAAATTCCATGTTAAAATGCTTTAATTCATAACTTAATAACCGTAGCTCCAAACTTAATAAACTTTATATGTAAATGGGGTAGAAAAATGCATAGTTTATCATGGTGGTTTCAATTTGCATGTTTAATAACTCTAAAATTGTGTATAGGGCAGAACAGTACCAAATCCATATTTTGCACATGAGGATTTTTCCGGAATTGTTGTTGTTGTTTCCGGCCTCATTTAAACTTGACTAGATAGTTAGTTTAATTACGCTTCACCCATTGCTATGCTAACCAACATTTAATATTGTTGAGTACTTAAACGAGAGAGAACTAAATAATTGTTGTGGTGTTTCGTCAAGATGCAACTCGTTGTATACTGAGCTCAACTTAACTTGTAGTTTTGATTGTGCACTTTGCCATGCCATGCCTCTTTAAACCGGACATTCATCATACTTGGTTGTGCATGAAGGAAATATGCCCTAGAGGCAATAATAAAGTTATTATTTATTTCCTTATATCATGATAAATGTTTATTATTCATGCTAGAATTGTATTAACCGGAAACATAATACATGTGTGAATACATAGACAAACAGAGTGTCACTAGTATGCCTCTACTTGACTAGCTCGTTGGTCAAAGATGGTTAAGTTTCCTAACCATAGACATGAGTTGTCATTTGATTAACGGGATCACATCATTAGGAGATTGATGTGATTGACATGACCCATTCCGTTAGCTTAGCACACGATCATTTAGTATGTTGCTATTGCTTTCTTCATGACTTATACATGTTCCTATGACTATGAGATTATGCAACTCCCGTTTACCGGAGGAATACTTTGTGTGCTACCAAACGTCACAACGTAACTGGGTGATTATAAAGGTGCTCTATAGGTGTCTCCGAAGGTACTTGTTGGGTTGGCGTATTTCGAGATTAGGATTTGTCACTCCGATTGTCGGAGAGGTATCTTGATACGTCTCCGTTGTATCTATAATTTTTTATTGTTCCATGCCAATATTATTCAACTTTCATATACTTTTTGGCAACTTTTTATATTATTTTTGGGACTAACATATTGATCCAGTGCCCATTGCCAGTTCCTGTCTGTTGCATGTTTTTGGTTTCGCGGAATATCCATATCAAACGGAGTCCAAACGGGATAAAACAGATGGAGATTATTTTTGGAAAATATGGAAAATTTGGAAGGAAAATCAACGCGAACCAGTGCCCGAGGTGGTCACGAGGCAGGGGGCGCCCCCCCTTAGGGCGCGCCCCTACCCTCGTGAGCCCACCGTAAGGCGGTTGACGCTCTTCTTTTGCCGCAAGAAAGCTAATATTTGGGGAAAAAATCACGGTGAAGGTTTCATGCCAATCGAAGTTACGGATCTCCATATATATACAAAACGATGAAACAGAGCCAGAACCGAACGCAGAACCAGAGAGAGACAAAGAGATAGATCCAATCTCGGAGGGGCTCTCGCCCCTCCCACGCCATGGGAGCCAAGGACCAGAGGGGAAACCCTTCTCCAATCTAGGGAGGAGGTGAAGGAAGAAGAAGAAGAAGGGGGCCCTCTCCCCCTTGCTTCCGGTGGCACCGGAGCACTGCCGGGGCCATCACCATCACCGCCGTCTTCACCAACAACTTCACCGCCATCATCACCAACTCTTCCCCCCTCTATGCAGCAGTGTAACCTCTCTCTTACCCGCTGTAATCTCTACTTAAACATGGTGCTCAACGCTATATATTATTTTCCAATGATGTATGGCTATCCTATGATGTTTGAGTAGATCTGTTTTGTCCTAATGAATATTTGATGATCGTGATTGGTTTGAGTTGTATGTTTTATTATTGGTGCTGTCCTATGGTGCTCTCTGTGTCGCGCAAGCATGAGGGATTCCCGCTGTAGGGTTTGCAATATGTTTATGATTTGCTTATGGTGGGTGGCATGAGTGACAGAAGCACAGACCTGAGTAAGTAGGTTGTTTACGTATGGGATAAAGGGGACTTGATACTTTAATGCTATGGTCGGGTTTTACCTCAATGAATCTTTAGTAGTTGCGGATGCTTGCTAGAGTTCCAATCATAAGTGCATATGATCCAAGTAGAGAAAGTATGTTAGCTTATGCCTCTCCCTCAAATAAAATTGCAATAATGATTACCGGTCTTGTTATCGATTGCCTAGGGACAAATAACTTTCTTGTTGACAAGAGCTCTTTACTAAAACTAATTTAGTTGTGTCTTTGTCTAAACAGCCCCTAGCTTTTATTTACGTGCTCTCTACTTTCTTGCAAGCTTACCCAAAAACACCTACAAAGTACTTCTAGTTTCATACTTGTTTCTGTTAAAGCGAACGTCAAGCGTGCGTAGAGTTGTATCGGTGGTCGATAGAACTTGAGGGAATATTTGTTCTACCTTTAGCTCCTCGTTGGTTTCGACACTCTTACTTATCAAAAGAGGCTACAATTGATCCCCTATACTTGTGGGTTATCAAGACCTTTTTCTGGCGCCGTTGCCGGGGAGCAATAGCGTGGGGTGAATATTCTCGTGTGTGCTTGTTTGCTTTATCACTAAGTAATTTTTATTTGCTGTTCTTAGTTGTTTTCTATCTTTAGTTATGGGTAGGAAACACAAAATACCAAAAAAGTTAGTTGTACCTACTGAACCAATGGTTGAAGAACCACTCAAAATCTATCACACTGCTGAAGCTTATTACTTGGATCATCTTCGATCCCTATGTGCTCGGGATGAAACCCCAACTAGCTTAGTTGAGGGCAAATCTTTAGATGAGCATGCTTGTTATGTGCGACACCGTATATCTGAAAAGGGGAAACGTTTACTGGATCAAATTCATCGTTTGCAATGCTATACTTGGAATTTATGTGAAATATATGATTTTACTTGTTGTTCTGAAGACCCTAAGAAACACCTTCCCTACCAATGTTTATTTACTGATAATGGAATCGTATCTTCGTATGCTAAGGGTGTTTATAGTTACTATGATGTTCAACAAATTGAGGAATTTGTTGCTTTTAAGGGTGCTTATGAAATTGCTTCGTTGATTGAAAAGTATGATGCTACTCTTTACAAATCTGAAAAATTTGCCATACTTGAATATTTTTATGAGAACTATGCTTCTAATGCCTATGTTAAACAATATATTGAGGAGTACTCCGCTGTCCAAGAAGAAACTGATATTTTGCAGGAGTCTATGGAAGAGGAAATTGATGAAACTGTGAGCTCATTGGATGAAAAAGATGATGAGGAGAGCGAAGAACAAAAGGACCAAGGGCGGATTGATCACTCGTGACCACCTTCTAATGAGATTAACTCTTCAACTCATACATTGTTTAATGCCCCTTCGTGCTTACCGAAGGATGATTGTTATGATCCCATTGATTCTCTTAAAATATCCCTTTCTGATGATGCTTGCTATGCTTGTGGACAAGATGCCAATATGAATGATGCTTATGGAGATGAACTTGCTATAGTTCCTTGTGTTAAAAATGAAATTGTTGCTATTGCACCCACACATGATAGTCCTATTATCTTTTTGAATTCTCCAAACTACACTATATCGGAGAAGTTTGCACTTATTAAGGATTACATCGATGGGTTGCCTTCTACCGTTACACATGATGATTTTGATAGATATAATATGCATGTGCTTGATGCTCCTACTTGCAATTATTATGAGAGAGGAACTATATCTCCACCTCTCTATGTTTCCAATACAACAAAATTGCAAGAAACTGTTTATACTATGCATTGGCCTTTACTATGTGTGCATCAATTGTTCTTTTATGACATGCCGATGCATAGGAAGAGAGTTAGACTTCGTTGTTACATGATATATGTTACTTTGTGCTCACTACTAAATGCTAAATCATTGTTAATTAAAATTGGCTTTGATATACCTTGGGATCCGGGTGGATTCATTACTTGAGCACTATATGCCTAGCTTAATGACTTTAAAGAAAGCGCTGCCAGGGAGACAACCCGGAAGTTTTAGAGAGTCATTTATTTCTGTTGTGTGCTTTTATAAATTTTAAATATAAAAATAATGTGCCAAGGTTTGCCTTTAGGATGTTTACATTTGCTTGATGGTTTGTACGGTGTAGGACAGAAACTTTGGCTATAGTGCGCGATTTTACATTTTTTACTGGAATGTCAAATGGTTCTGATTCTTCTTGCACTGTCTTTCTATACAAATTGTTTATTTTTCCTAATTTTTTCAGAATTTTTCAAGTATCAGAAGTAAGGTAAATGTTCAGATTGTTACAGACTATTCTGTTTTAGACAGATTCTGTTTTTGATGCATAGTTTGCTTGTTTTGATGAGACTATCAATTTATATCAGTGGATTAAGCCATGAAAAAGTTATATTAAAGTAGACACAATGCAAAAACAAAATATGAATTGGTTTTCAAC
Organism: Triticum urartu; assembly: GCF_056163025.1. Classification (NCBI taxonomy): domain Eukaryota; kingdom Viridiplantae; phylum Streptophyta; class Magnoliopsida; order Poales; family Poaceae; genus Triticum; species Triticum urartu. The sequence goes on from NC_141879.1 coordinate 634,850,142, forward strand.
AGTACCTAGAGTAGTGATTTGCTTTATTATACTAACGGATCTTACCGAGTTTTCTGTTGAAGTTTTGTGTGGATGAAGTGTTCGATGATCTAGAAGGTTTCGATGTGAGAAGAAGGAAGAGAGGCAAGAGCTCAAGCTTGGGGATTCCTGAGGCACCCCAAGTAAATATTCAAGGAGACTCAAGCGTCTAAGCTTGGGGATGCTGGGGAGGCATCCCCTCTTTCTTCAACAAGTATTGGTATGTTTTCGGATTCGTTTCGTTCATGCGATATGTGCAAGTCTTGGAGCGTCTTTTGCATTTAGGTTTTTTTTTATTTTTTATGCACCATTCTGGTATGAGATGCTCCTTGGTTGATTTATAGAATGCTCTTTTCACTTCACTTATATCTTTTGAGTATGGCTTTATAGAATGCTTCATATGCTTCACTTATATCATTTGAAGTTTGGATTGCCTGTTTCTCTTCACTTAGACAACTGCTATTTGTAGAATGCTCTTTTGCTTCACTTATATTTGTTAGAGAACGGGCATATCTTTTGTAGAAATAATTAAACTCCCGTGCTTCACTTATATCTATTTAGAGAGATGACAGGAACTGGTCATTCACATGGTTAGTCATAAAATCCTACATAAACATGTAGATCACCGAATATGATATGTTTGATTCCTTGCAATAGTTTTGCGATATAAAGATGGTGATATTAGAGTCATGCTAGTCGAGTAATTGTGAAATTTAGAAATACTTGTGTTGAGGTTTGCAAGTCCCGTAGCATGCACGTATGGTGAACCGTTATGTAACGAAGTCGGAGCATGAGGTGTTTATTGATTCTCTTCCTTATGAGTGGCGGTCGGGGACGAGCGATGGTCTTTTCCTACCAATCTATCATCCTAGGAGCATGCGCGCAGTACTTTGTTTCGATGACTAATAGATTTTTGCAATAAGTATGTGAGTTCTTTATGACTAATGTTGAGTCCATGGATTATACGCACTCTCACCCTTCCATCATTGCTAGCCTCCTCGGTACTGTGCATTGCCCATTCTCACCTTGAGAGTTGGTGCAAACTTCGCCGGTGCATCCAAACCCCGTGATATTATACGCTCTGTCACACATAAGCCTCATTATATCTTCTCAAAACAGCCACCATACCTACCTATTATGGCATTTCCATAGCCATTCCAAGATATATTGCCATGCAACTTCCATCATCGTCATATACATGACTTGAGCATTCATTGTCATATTGCTTTGCATGATCGTAAGATAGCTAGCATGATGTTTTCATGGCTTGTTCGTTTTTTGATGTCATTGCTACGCTAGATCATTGCACATCCCGTACACCGCCGGAGGCATTCATATAGAGTCATATCTTTGTTCTAGATATCGAGTTGTAATATTGAGTTGTAAGTAAATAGAAGTGTGATGATCATCACTATTAGAGCATTGCCCGAGTGAGGAAAGGATGATGGAGACTATGATTCCCCCACAAGTCGGGATGAGACTCCGGACTTTATAAAAAATAAAAGAGGCCAAAGAAGCCCACCAAAAAAATAAAAAAAATAAAAAAAGAGAAAAATAAAAAAATGAGAGAAAAAGAGAGAAGGGGCAATGTTACTATCCTTTTACCACACTTGTGCTTCAGAGTAGCACCATGTTCTTCATATAGAGAGTCTCTTGAGTTATCACTTTCATATACTAGTGGGAATTTTAATTATAGAACTTGGCTTGTATATTCCAACGGTGGGCTTCCTCAAATGCCCTAGGTCTTCATGAGCAAGCAAGTTGGATGCACACCCACTTAGTTTCAGTTTGAGCTTTCATATACTTATAGCTCTAGTGCATCCGTTGCATGGCAATCCCTACTCCTCACATTGATATCTATTGATGGGCATCTACATAGCCCATTGATACGCCTAGTTGATGTGAGACCATCTTCTCCTTTTTGTCCTCTCCACATAACCCCCATCATCATATTCTATTCCACCTATAGTGCTATGTCCATGGCTCACGCTCATGTATTGCGTGAAAGTTGAAAAGGTTTGAGAAACGTCAAAGTATGAAACAATTGCTTGGCTTGTCATCGGGGTTGTGCATGATATGAATGCTTTGTGTGGTGAAGATGGAGCATAGCCAGACTATATGATTTTGTAGGTATGAGCTTTCTTTGGCTATGTTATTTCAATAAGACATAATTGCTTGGTTGGTATGCTTGAAATATTATTGTCTTTATGTCAAAGGATAGATTATTGCTTTGAATCACTCGTGTCTTAATATTCATGCCATGATTAGACATATGATCAAGATTATGCTACGTAGCATTCCACATCAATTTTTTTTATCATTTACCTACTCGAGGACGAGCAGGAATTAAGCTTGGGGATGCTGATACGTCTCCGTCGTATCTATAATTTTTGATTGTTCCATGCCAATATTATTCATCTTTCATATACTTTTTGGCAAGTTTTTATTATTTTTGGGACTAACATATTGATCCAGTGCCCAGTGCCAGTTCCTGTCTGTTGCATGTTTTTGGTTTCGCAGAATATCCATATCAAACGGAGTCCAAACGGGATAAAAACGGACGGAGCTTATTTTTGGAAAATATGGAAAATTTGGAAGGAAAATCAACACGAACCAGTGCCCAAGGTGGTCACAAGGCAGGGGGCGCCCGCCCCCTTAGGGCGCGCCCCCTACCCTCATGAGCCCACCGTAAGGCGGTTGACGCTCTTCTTTTGCCGCAAGAAAGCTAATATTCGGGAAAACATCACGGCGAAGGTTTCAGGCCAATCGGAGTTACGGATCTACATATATATATATATATATATATACGAAACGGTGAAACAGAGGCAGAACAGAACGCAGAACCAGAGAGAGACAGAGAGATAGATCCAATCTCGGAGGGGCTCTCGCCCCTCCCACGCCATGGGAGCCAAGGACCAGAGGGGAAACCTGATACGTCCATTTTGCATCATGCTTTTATATCGATATTTATTGCATTATGGATTGTTATTTCACTTTATGTCATAATACTTATGGCTATTCTCTCTTATTTTACAAGGTTTACATAAAGAGGGAGAATGCTGCAGCTGGAATAATGGGCTGGAAAAGGAGCAAATATTAGAGACCTATTCTGCGCAACTCCAAAAGTCCTGAAACTCCACGGAACGTCTTAAAATAAATAAAGAAAAATCCTCGCAAAAGATGAAGGCCAGGGGGCCCACACCCTTCTCATGAGGGAGGCCCCCCCTAGGGCGCGCCCCCTACCTCGTGGGCCCCCTGGTGGCTCTCCGACGTCCACCTTCTCCTATCTGAGGTCTTTCGATGAGAAAAAAATAGAAAGGAACTTTTCGGGACGAGACTCCGCCGCCACGAGGCGGAACCTTGGCGGATCCAATCTAGAGCTCCGGCAGAGCTGTTCTACCGGGGAAACTTCTCTCCCGGAGGGGAAATCATCACCATCGTCATCACCAACGCTCCTCTCATCGGGAGAGGGTAATCTCCATCAACATCTTCACCAGCATCATCTCATCTCCAAACCCTAGTTCATCTCTTGTATCCAATTCTTGTCTCAAAGTCCGGGATTGGTGCTAGTAGGTTGCTAGTAGTGTTGATTACTCCTTGTAGTTGACGCTAGTTGGTTTAATTGGTGGAAGATCATATGTTCAGATCCTATATGCATATTATTACCCCTCTGATTATGAACATGAATATGCTTTGTGAGTAATTACGTTCGTTCCTGAGGACAAGGGAGAAGTCTTGCTATGAGTAGTCATGTGAATTTGGTATTTGTGAGTTTAATGTAGGTGATTATGTATTGCTATACAACTCTCGTTTAAGATTTTTTGCAGGAAAACTTCTCTCTAAATGGGAAGGCCCCTACGTTATCGAGGAGGTCTATCTTTCCGGTGCCATAAAAATCAACAACTTCGAAGGCACAAATCCGAAGGTGGTAAACGGCCAAAGAATTAAACATTATATCTCAGGTAATCCCATAAATGTTGAAACCAATATTATTGGAACCGTAACCCCGGAGGAATACATAAGAGACACTTTCCGGAACGTTTCAGACTCCGAAAAGGAATAGGTATGTGGTACGGCGAGTAAACTGACTCCAAAACAATTTTTAAGGCAATATTCTCCGTTTTGGAATATTTAGAAAAATAGAAAAATAAGCAGCAGTCTGGGAAGGACACGAGGGCCCCACGAGGGTGGTGGGCGCGCCCTACCCCCTGGGCGCGCCCCCTACCTCGTGAGCACCTCGTGTGCCTTCCGGACTCCGTTTTCTTGCACGTTACATATTTCGGTCGGTAAAAATTCATTATATAACCTCCCAAAGGTTTTGACTCCCGTATCACGCAAACCTCCTCTGTTCTTGTTTCGAGCTATTTTCTGTCAGGGTTTTCCAGGCTAGGCATCATGTCGTCTCCCTCCTCCAACAATGGTGACAACGATGCTTGGCTAATGAAGATGGATCTGAAGAGGGAAGAACCCATGAGGGTCAACAAGGATGAAAGGATCAAGAAGGCCACGGAGGATCAAGCTCCGGCAGCAAAAGACATCCTTCAACTTGATCATAACCTTCTTACCCAAACTGAGATCGAAGCTTTCAAGATGATTGAGTTAGCTCGTATACAAAACAAGTATCTCACACAAGAAAATATTTTGTTGAAGGAGCATATTGTCGCACTCAAGGGCATTATTCGCAAGCTGGAGGACCTCTTACGCTCGATGTGCGATTATCCGTCACCACCACCTTCTTCACCGACAAAGGAGACATAATCACATGGGTATGGGCACTCCCCTTGGCAATTGCCAAGCTTGGGGAGGTGCCCTGGTATCGTACCGCAATCACAACTCCTATCTTTACCGTTTTTCTTAGTTTGATCTTATTAGTAGTATCTTGATCTAGTAGAATAAAGTTTATGACATGATCTAGTTTTGAGTTTTGCTTTTTGATCTCTCTATGTAATCGAGTCCGTGACTTATATATAATAAAGATTAGTGTTGAGTCAAGGGCTTGGTTATTTTGCCATGATCTTGGGTGAATAAAAGAAAAGAGAAAAAGAATAAAAATAAACAAAAAGTTCATATTGATCTTATTGAGAGTAATGACTTCACATAGAAAGAGTATGATGATTAAAAGTTGTTGGGAGTTGGCAGACATAGCTTTGGTCATCGTTGCAATTAATAGGAAGTAATAAGGAAAGAGAGGTTTTCACATATAGATATATTATCATTGACATCTTTTATGATTGGGTGCACTCATTAAAATATGACATGCTAAAGAGTTGATGTTGGACAAGGAAGACAACGTAATGAGTTATGTCTTTCTTATATCTGAGATATAGTATGTTGTCATGGTTCATCTAACTTGTTGAGCTTGCCTTTCCCCCTCATGCTAGCCAAATTCCCAGCACCAAGTAGAAATACTATTTGTGCTTCCAAAATCCCTAAACCAGTTTTGCCATGAGAGTCCACCATATCTACCTATGGATTGAGTAAGATCCTTCAAGTAAGTTGTCATAGGTGCAAAGCAATAAAAATTGCTCTAAATATGTATGATTGATTAGTGTGGGAGAAATAAGCTTTATATGATCTTGTGATGTGGAAGTAATAAAAGCGACGGACTGCATAATAAAGGTTCATACCACAAGGGGCAATATAAAGTGACGTTCTTTCGCATTGAGATTTTATGCATCCAACCATAAAAGCGCATGACAACCTATGCTTCCCTCTGTGAAGGGCCTATCTTTTATTATTACCCTCTACCTTATGCAAGAGTCATGGTGATCTTCACCTTTTCTTTTCCATTTTATCCTTTGGCAAGCTCAGCATGTTGGAAAGAACATGATATACATATCTAATTGGATGTAGGGGAGCATGAACCATTATTGTTGACATTACCCTTGAGGTAAAAGGTTGTGGGGCAAAACTATAAGCCCCTATCTTTCTCTGTGTCCGATCAAAACTCCGTAACCACAAGTATTGCGTGAGTGTTAGCAATTATGGAGGACTAAATGATAGTTGAGTATGTGGACTTGCTTTTTAGCTCTGACATAGACTCTTTCCGATGTTATGATAAATTGCAATTGCTTCAATGACTGAGATTATAGTTTGTCGGAGCCCAATAAGGTTTATGATTTATACTTTTGCATTGTGAATAGATCATCACTTGAACATAAGTAATCATATGACAAAATCTATATATGTTGCTGTTATGAGAATAATCATGATGCCTTCATGTCCGTATTTTATTTTTATCGACGCCTCTACCTCTAAACATGAGGACATATTTATTGTTATCGGCTTTTCGCTTGGGGACAAGCGAGGTCTAAGCTTGGGGGAGTTGATACGTCCATTTTGCATCATGCTTTTATATCGATATTTATTGCATTATGGATTGTTATTTCACTTTATGTCACAATACTTATGGCTATTCTCTCTTATTTTACAAGGTTTACATAAAGAGGGAGAATGCCGGCAGCTGGAATTCTGGGCTGGAAAAGGAGCAAATATTAGAGACCTATTCTGCGCAACTCCAAAAGTCCTGAAACTCCACGGAACGTCTTAAAATAAATAAAGAAAAATCCTCGCAAAAGATGAAGGCCAGGGGGCCCACACCCTTCTCACGAGGGAGGCCCCCCCTAGGGCGCGCCCCCTACCTCGTGGGCCCCCTGGTGGCTCTCTGACGTCCACCTTCTCCTATATGAGGTCTTTCGATGAGAAAAAAATAGAAAGGAACTTTTCGGGACGAGACTCCGCCGCCACGAGGCGGAACCTTGGCGGATCCAATCTAGAGCTCCGGCAGAGCTGTTCTACCGGGGAAACTTCTCTCCCGGAGGGGGAAATCATCACCATCATCATCACCAACGCTCCTCTCATCGGGAGAGGGTAATCTCCATCAACATCTTCACCAGCATCATCTCATCTCCAAACCCTAGTTCATCTCTTGTATCCAATTCTTGTCTCAAAGTCCGGGATTGGTGCTAGTAGGTTGCTAGTAGTGTTGATTACTCCTTGTAGTTGATGCTAGTTGGTTTAATTGGTGGAAGATCATATGTTCAGATCCTATATGCATATTGTTACCCCTCTGATTATGAACATGAATATGCTTTGTGAGTGATTACGTTCGTTCCTGAGGACAAGGGAGAAGTCTTGCTATGAGTAGTCATGTGAATTTGGTATTCGTTTGATATTTTGATAAGATGTATGTTGTCTAGCCTCTAGTGGTGTTATGTGAACGTCGACTACATAACACTTCACCATTATTTGGGCCTAGAGGAAGGCATTGGGAAGTAATAAGTAGATGGTGGGTTGCTAGAGTGACAGAAGCTTAAACCCTAGTTTATGCGTTGCTTCGTAAGGGGCTGATTTGGATCCATATGTTTCATGCTATGGTTAGGTTTACCTTAATACTTTTGTTGTAGTTGCGGATGCTTGCAGTAGAGGTTAATCATAAGTGGGATGCTTGTTCAAGTAAGAACAGCACCCAAGCACCGGTCCACCCACATATCAAATTATCAAAGTATCGAACGCGAATCATATGAACGTGATGAAAACTAGCTTGACGATATTCCCATGTGTCCTCGGGAGCGCTTTTCCTATTATAAGAGTTTGTTCCGGCTTGTCCTTTGCTACAAAAGGATTGGGCCACCCTGCTACACTTTATTTACTTTTGTTACTTGTTGCTCATTACAATTTATCCTATCACAAAACTATCTGTTACCACTTATTTCAGTACTTGCAGAGAATACCTTGCTGAAAACCGCTTATCATTTCCTTCTGCTCCTTGTTGGGTTCGACACTCTTACTTATCGAAAGGACTATGATAGATCCCCTATACTTGTTGTTCATCAAGACTCTTTTCTGGCGCCGTTGCCGGGGAGTGTACCGCCTTTGGTAGGTGGAATTTGGTAAGGAAAAATTTATATAGTGTGCTGAAATTTACTGTCACTTGTTACTATGAAAAGTAATTCTCTGAGGGGCTTGTTCATGGTATCTTCACCACGTCCAGTAGAGAAAAGAATTGCTCCTCAACCTACTAAACCTATTGAAAATGAAACTCCTTTTGAATTTCCTTCGGCTATGATGGAAAAACTGCTAGCTAACCCTTTTACAGGAGATGGAACAAAGCATCCTGATGAGCACTTAATATATGTGGATGAAGTTTGTGGATTATTTAAGCTTGCAGGTATACCCGATGATGTTGCTAAGAAGAAGGTCTTCCCTTTATCTTTCAAGGGAGACGCATTGGTATGGTATAGGCTATGTGATGATATGAGATCATGGGACTATAAAAGATTGAAGTTGGAATTTCATCAAAAGTATTACCCTATGCATCTTGTTCACCGTGATCGCAATTATATATATAATTTTTGGCCTCGCGAAGGAGAAAGCATCGCTCAAGCTTGGGGGAGGCTTAAATCAATATTATATTCATGCCCCAATCATGAGCTCCCGAGAGAAATAATTATGCAAAGTTTTTATGCTCGGCTTTCTGAAAACAATCGCACCATGCTCGATACTTCTTGTGCTGGCTCTTTTATGATGAAGACTATTGAATTCAGATGGAATTTATTGGATAGAATTAAACGCAACTCTGAATATTGGGACCTCGACGAAGGTAAGGAGTCATGTATGACACCTAAGTTTGATTGTGTTAAATCTTTTATGGATACCGATATTTTCCGTAAGTTTAGCACTAAATATGGACTTGACTCTCAGATAGTAGCTTCTTTCTGTGAATCTTTTGCTACTTATGTTGATCTCCCTAAGGAGAAGTGGTTTAAATATCATCCTCCCATAGAAGTAAAAGTAGCTGCACCTATTAGAGTTGAAGAAAAGACTGTCACTTATAATGATCCTATTATTCCTACTTCTTATGTTGAGAAACCACCTTTCCCTGTTAGAGTAAAGGATCATGCTAAAGCTTCAACTGTTGTTCGTAAAAGCAATATTAGAACTTATACACCTCCTGAGCAAGTTAAAGTAGAACCTAAAATTGCTATTGTTAAAGATCTCTTGTCTGATAATATTGATGGGCATGTTATTCAGTTCGAAGGTGAAACTACTAGAATTGCTAAACCTTGTGCTAAAGATAAACATAGACCTGTGGTAGGCGTGCCTGTTATTTCTGTTAAAATAGGAGATCACTGTTATCATGGCTTATGTGATATGGGCGCCAGTGTTAGTGTTATACCTCATGACTTATACAAAGAAATTATGCATGATATTGCACCTGTTGAGTTAGAAGATATTGATGTCAAATTAAACTTGCTAATAGAGATACTATTTCACCAATTGGAATTGTTAGAGATGTTGAAGTCTTGTGTGGGAAAACTAAATATCATGCTGATTTTCTTGTTCTTACTTCCCCACAAGATAGATTTTGTCCCATTATATTTGGTAGACCCTTCTTAAACACTGTTAATGCTAAGATAGACTGCGAAAATAATGTTGTTACTATGGGCTTGGATGATATGGTTCATGAGTTTAATTTCTCTAAATTTAGTAAACAACATCGTGAGGAAGAATTACCTAGTAAGGATGAAATTATTGGTCTTGCTTCTATTGCCGTACCTCCTAGTGATCCTTTAGAACACTATTTGCTAGACCATGAAAATGATATGTTCATGAATGAAAGAAGGGAAATAGATGAAGTATTCTTTAAACAGGAACCTATTCTGCATCACAATTTGCCTGTTGAAATTTTAGGGGATCCTCCTCCACCCAAGGGTGATCCCGTGTTTGAGCTTAAACCTCTGCCTGATAATCTTAAATATGCTTATCTTGATGAAAAGAAGATATATCCTGTTATTATTAGTGCTAACCTTTCAGAGCATGAAGAAGAAATATTATTGAAAACTCTGAAGAAGCATCGTGCTGCTATTGGATATACTCTTGATGATCTTAAGGGCATTAGTCCCACTCTATGTCAACATAAAATAAATTTGGAAGCAAATGCCAAACCAGTTTGTGATCCTCAACGATTTTTGAATCCTAAAATGAAAGAAGTGGTAAGAAAAGAAATACTAAAGCTTCTGGAGGCAGGTATAATCTATCCCGTTGCTGATAGTGAGTGGGTAAGTCCTATCCATTGTGTCCCTAAGAAGGGAGGTGTTACTGTTGTTCCTAATGATAAAGATGAATTGATTCCACAAAGAATTATCACAGGTTATAGGATGGTAATTGATTTCCGCAAATTAAATAAAGCTACTAAGAAAGATCATTACCCCTTACCTTTTATTGATAAAATGCTAGAAAGATTATGCAAACATACACACTATTGCTTTCTAGATGGTTATTCTGGTTTCTCTCAAATACCTGTGTCGGCTAGAGATCAATCAAAGACTACTTTTACATGCCCTTTTGGTACTTTTTCTTATAGACATATGTCTTTTGGTTTATGTAATGCACCTGCTACCTTTCAAAGATGCATGATGGCTATATTCTTTGACTTTTGTGAAAAGATATGTGAGGTTTTCATGGACGACTTTTCTGTCTATGGTTCCTCTTTTGATGATTGCTTGAGCAATCTTGATCGAGTTTTGCAGAGATGTGAAGAAACTAATCTTGTCTTGAATTGGGAAAAGTGCCACTTTATGGTTAATGAAGGTATTGTCTTGGGGCACAAAGTTTCTGAAAGAGGTATTGAAGTTGATAAAGCCAAGGTTGATGCTATTTAAAAGATGCCATGTCCCAAGGACATCAAAGGTATAAGAAGTTTCCTTGGTCATGTAGGATGTTATAGGAGGTTCATTAAGGACTTCTCAAAAATTTCTCGGCCTCTGACTAATTTATTGCAAAAAGATATACCATTTGTCTTTGATGATGACTGTGTAGAAGCATTTGAAATACTTAAGAAAGCATTAGTCTCTGCACCTATTGTTCAGCCACCTGATTGGAATTTACCCTTTGAAATCATGTGTGATGCTAGTGATTATGCTGTAGGTGTTGTTCTAGGGCAAAGAGTTGATAAGAAATTAAATGTTATTCATTATGCTAGTAAGACTCTAGACAATGCTCAAAGAAATTATGCTACTACTGAAAAAGAGCTTTTAGCAGTTGTATTTGCTTGTGATAAGTTCAGACCTTATATTGTTGATTCTAAAGTAACTATTCACACTGATCATGCTGCTATTAAATACCTTATGGAAAAGAAAGATGCTAAACCTAGACTTATTAGATGGGTTCTCTTGCTACAAGAATTTTGATTTGCATATTGTTGATAGGAAGGGAGCTGAGAACCCCGTTGCAGACAACTTGTCTAGGTTAGAAAATATTCTTGATGACCCACTACCTATTAATGATGACTTTCCTGATGAACAATTAAATGTTATAAGTACTTCTCGTAGTACTCCATGGTATGCTGATTATGCTAATTATATTGTTGCTAAGTTTATACCACCTAGCTTCACATACCAACAAAAGAAAAAGTTCTTCTATGATTTGAGACATTACTTTTGGGATGACCCACATCTTTATAAATAAGGAGTAGATGGTGTTATTAGACGTTGTGTACCTGAGCATGAACAGGAATAGATCCTACGCAAGTGTCATTCCGAGTCTTATGGAGGACACCACGCTGGAGATAGAACTGCACATACGGTACTGCAATCTTGTTTTTATTGGCCTACTCTCTTCAAGGATGCCCGTAAGTTTGTCTTGTCTTGTGATGAATGTCAAAGAATTGGTAATATTAGTAGACGTCAAGAAATGCCTATGAATTATTCACTTGTGATTGAACCATTTGATGTTTGGGGCTTTGATTATATGGGACCTTTTCTTGCCTCTAATGGATACACGCATATTTTAGTTGATGTTGATTACGTTACTAAGTGGGTAGAAGCTATTCCAACCAGTAGTGCTGATCATAACACTTCTATTAAAATGCTTAAAGAAGTTATTTTTCCGAGGTTTGGAGTCCCTAGATATTTAATGACTGATGGTGGTTCACACTTTATTCATGGTGCCTTCCGTAAAATGCTTGCTAAATATGATGTTAATCATATAATTGCATCTCCTTATCACCCACAGACTAGTGGTCAAGTAGAGTTGAGCAATAGAGAGCTCAAATTAATTTTGTAAAAGACTGTTAATAGGTCTATAAAGAATTGGTCTAAGAAACTTGATGATGCATTATGGGCATATAGAACTGCATATAAAAATCCTATGGGTATGTCTCCGTATAAAATGGTTTATGGAAAAGCATGTCACTTACCTCTCGAACTAGAACATAAGGCATATTGGGCTATTAAAGAGCTTAACTATGATTTCAAACTTGCCAGTGAGAAGAGGTTATTTGATATTAGCTCACTTGATGAATGGAGAACCCAAGCTTATGAAAATGCCAAGTTGTTTAAAGAAAAAGTTAAAAGATGGCATGACAAAAGGATACAAAAGCGTGAGTTTAATGTAGGTGATTATGTATTGCTATACAACTCTCTTTTAAGATTTTTTGCAGGAAAACTTCTCTCTAAATGGGAAGGCCCGTACGTTATCGAGGAGGTCCATCTTTCCGGTGCCATAAAAATCAACAACTTCGAAGGCACAAATCCGAAGGTGGTAAACGGCCAAAGAATTAAACATTATATCTCAGGTAATCCCATAAATGTTGAAACCAATATTATTGAAACCGTAACCCCAGAGGAATACATAAGAGACACTTTCCGAAACGTTTCAGACTCCAGAAAGGAATAGGTATGTGGTACGGTAAGTAAACTGACTCCAAAACAATTTTTAAGGCAATATTTCTCCGTTTTGGAATATTTAGAACAATAGAAAAATAAGCAGCAGTCCGGGAAGGACACGAGGGCCCCACGAGGGTGGTGGGCGCGCCCCCCTACCTCGTGAGCACCTCGTGTGCCTTCTGGACTCCGTTTTCTTGCACGTTACATATTTCGGTCGGCAAAAATTCATTATATAACCTCCCGAATGTTTTGACTCCCGTATCACACAAACCTCCTATGTTCTTGTTTCGAGCTGTTTTCTGTCAGGGTTTTCCAGGCTAGGCATCATGTCGTCTCCCTCCTCCAACAATGGTGACAACGATGCTTGGCTAATGAAGATAGATCTGAAGAGGGAAGAACCCATGAGGGTCAACAAGGATGAAAGGATCAAGAAGGCCATGGAGGATCAAGCTCCGCAGCAAAAGACATCCTTCAACTTGATCATAACCTTCTTACCCAAACTGAGATCGAAGCTTTCAAGATGATTGAGTTAGCTCGTATACAAAACAAGTATCTCACACAAGAAAATATTTTGTTGAAGGAGCATATTGTCGCACTCAATGGCATTATTGGCAAGCTGGAGGACCTCTTACGCTCGATGTGCGATTATCCGTCACCACCACCTTCTTCACCGACAAAGGAGACATAATCACATGGGTATGGGCACTCCCCTTGGCAACTGCCAAGCTTGGGGAGGTGCCCTGGTATCGTATCACAATCACAACTCCTATCTTCACCGTTTTTTCTTAGTTCGATCTTATTAGTAGTATCTTGATCTAGTAGAATAAAGTTTATGACATGATCTAGTTTTGAGTTTTGCTTTTTGATATCTCTATGTAATCAAGTCCGTGAGTTATATATAATAAAGATTAGTGTTGAGTCAAGGGCTTGGTTATTTTTCCATGATCTTGGGTGAATAAAAGAAAAGAGAAAAAGAATAAAAAGAAACAAAAAGTTCATATTGATCTTATTGAGAGTAATGACTTCACATAGAAAGAGTATGACGATTAAAAGTTGTTGGGAGTTGGCAGACATAGCTTTGGTCATCGTTGCAATTAATAGGAAGTAATAAGGAAAGAGAGGTTTTCACATATAGATATATTATCATTGACATCTTTTATGATTGGGAGCACTCATTAAAATATGACATGCTAAAGAGTTGATGTTGGACAAGGAAGACAACGTAATGAGTTATGTCTTTCTTATATCTGAGATATAGTATGTTGTCATGGTTCATCTAACTTGTTGAGCTTGCCTTTCCCCCTCATGCTAGCCAAATTCTCAGCACCAAGTAGAAATACTATGTGTGCTTCCGAAATCCCTAAACTAGTTTTGCCATGAGAGTCCACCATATCTACCTATGGATTGAGTAAGATCCTTCAAGTAAGTTGTCATCGGTGCAAAGCAATAAAAATTGCTCTAAATATGTATGATTGATTGGTGTGGGAGAAATAAGCTTTATATGATCTTGTGATGTGGAAGTAATAAAAGCGACGGACTGCATAATAAAGGTTCATATCACAAGGGGCAATATAAAGTGACGTTCTTTCGCATTGAGATTTTATGCATCCAACCATAAAAGCGCATGGCAACCTCTGCTTCCCTCTGCGAAGGGCCTATCTTTTATTATTATCCTCTACCTTATGCAAGAGTCACGGTGATCTTCACCTTTTCTTTTTCATTTTATCCTTTGGCAAGCTCAGCATGTTGGAAAGAACATGATATACATATCTAATTGGATGTAGGGGAGCATGAACCATTATTGTTGACATTACCCTTGAGGTAAAAGGTTGTGGGGCAAAACTATAAGCCCCTATCTTTCTCTCTGTCCGATCAAAACTCCGTAACCACAAGTATTGCGTGAGTGTTAGCAATTATGGAGGACTAAATGATAGTTGAGTATGTGGACTTGCTTTTTAGCTCTGACATAGACTCTTTCCTATGTTATGATAAATTGCAATTGCTTCAATGAATGAGACTATAGTTTGTCGGAGCCCAATAAGGTTTATGATTTATACTTTTGCATTGTGAATAGATCATCACTTGAACATAAGTAATCATATGACAAAATCAATATATGTTGCTGTTATGAGAATAATCATGATGCCTTCATGTCCGTATTTTATTTTTATCGACGCCTCTACCTCTAAACATGAGGACATATTTATTGTTATTGGCTTTTCGCTTGAGGACAAGCGAGGTCTAAGCTTGGGGGAGTTGATACGTCCATTTTGCATCATGCTTTTATATCGATATTTATTGCATTATGGACTATTATTTCACTTTATGTCACAATACTTATGACTATTCTCTCTTATTTTACAAGGTTTACATAAAGAGGGAGAATGCCGGCAGCTGGAATTCTGGGCTGGAAAAGGAGAAAATATTAGAGACCTATTCTGCGCAACTCCAAAAGTCCTGAAACTCCACGGAATGTCTTAAAATAAATAAATAAAATCCTCGCAAAAGATGAAGGCCAGGGGGCCCACACCCTTCTCACGAGGGTGGGGGGCGCCCCCTACCTCGTGGGCCCCCTGGTGGCTCTCCGACGTGCATCTTCTCCTATATGAGTTCTTTCGATGAGAAAAAATAGAAAGGAACTTTTCAGGACGAGACTCCGCCGCCACAAGGAGGAACCTTGGCGGATCCAATCTAGAGCTCCGGCAGAGCTGTTCTGTCGGGGAAACTTCTCTCCCGGAGGGGGAAATCATCACCATCGTCATCACCAACGCTCCTCTCATCGGGAGAGGGTAATCTCCATCAACATCTTCACCAGCATCATCTCATCTCCAAACCCTAGTTCATCTCTTGTATCCAATTCTTGTCTCAAAGTCCGGGATTGGTGCTAGTAGGTTGCTAGTAGTGTTGATTACTCCTTGTAGTTGATGCTAGTTGGTTTAATTGGTGGAAGATCATATGTTCAGATCCTATATGCATATTATTACCCCTCTGATTATGAACATGAATATGCTTTGTGAGTAATTACGTTCGTTCCTGAGGACAAGGGAGAAGTCTTGCTATGAGTAGTCATGTGAATTTGGTATTCGTTTGATATTTTGATAAGATGTATGTTGTCTAGCCTCTAGTGGTGTTATGTGAACGTCGACTACATAACACTTCACCATTATTTGGGCCTAGAGGAAGGCATTGGGAAGTAATAAGTAGATGGTGGGTTGCTAGAGTGACAGAAGCTTAAACCCTAGTTTATGCGTTGCTTCGTAAGGGGCTGATTTGGATCCATATGTTTCATGCTATGGTTAGGTTTACCTTAATACTTTTGTTGTAGTTGCGGATGCTTGCAATAGAGGTTAATCATAAGTGGGATGCTTGTTCAAGTAAGAATAGCACCCAAGCACCGGTCCACCCACAGATCAAATTATCAAAGTATCGAACACAAATCATATGAACGTGATGAAAACTAGCTTGACGATATTCCCATGTGTCCTCGGGAGCGCTTTTCCTATTATAAGAGTTTGTTCTGGCTTGTCCTTTGCTACAAAAGGATTGGGCCACCCTGCTGCACTTTATTTACTTTTGTTACTTGTTGCTCGTTACAATTTATCCTATCACAAAACTATCTGTTACCACTTACTTTAGTACTTGCAGAGAATACCTTGCTGAAAACCGCTTATCATTTCCTTCTGCTCCTCGTTGGGTTCGACACTCTTACTTATCGAAAGGACTACGATAGATCCCCTATACTTGTGGGTCATCAAAACCCTTCTCCCATCTAGGGAGGAGGTCAAGGAAGAAGAATAAGTGGGGCCCTCTCCCCCTTGCTTCCGGTGGCGCCAGAGCGCTGCTGGGGCCATCACCATCACCGCCATCTTCACCAACAACTTCACCACCATCATCACCAAATCTTCCCCCCTCTATGCAGCGGTGTAACCTCTCTCTTACCCTCTATAATCTCTACTTAAACATGGTGCTCAACGCTATATATTATTTACCAATGATGTATGGCTATCCTATGATGTTTGAGTAGATCTGTTTTGTCCTAATGGCTATTTGAAGATCGTGATTGGTTTGAGTTGTATGTTTTATTATTGGTGCTGTCCTATGGTGCTCTCCATGTCGCGCAAGCGTGAGGGATTCCCGCTGTAGGGTTTGCAATATGTTTATGATTTGCTTATGGTGGGTGGCGTGAGTGACAGAAGCACATACCCGAGTAAGTAGGTTGTTTATGTATGGGATAAAGGGGACTTGATACTTTAATGCTATGGTTGGGTTTTACCTTAATGAATCTTTAGTAGTTGCGGATGCTTGATAGAGTTCCAATCATAAGTGCATATGATCCAAGTAGAGAAAGTATGTTAGCTTATGCCTCTCCCTCAAATAAAATTGCAATAATGATTACCGGTCTAGTTATCGATTGCCTAGAGACCAATAACTTTCTTGTTGACGAAAGCTCTTTACTAAAACTAATTTAGTTGTGTCTTTATCTAAACATCCCCTAGCTTTTATTTACGTGCTCTCTACTTTCTTGCAAGCTTACCCAAAAACACCTACAAAGTACTTCTAGTTTCATACTTGTTTCCGGTAAAGCGAACGTCAAGCGTGCGTAGAGTTGTATCGGTGGTCGATAGAACTTGAGGGAATATTTGTTCTACCTTTAGCTCCTCGTTGGGTTCGACACTCTTACTTATCGAAAGAGGCTACAATTGATCCCCTATACTTGTGGGTTATCATATCTCTGGGCCCACTCGGTAATGCACACCACTATAAGCCTTGCAAGCATTGCAACTAATGAATTAGTTGCGGGATGATGTGTTACAGAACGAGTAAAGAGACTTGCCGGTAACGAGATTGAACTAGGTATTGAGATACCGACGATCAAATCTCGGGCAACTAACATACCGATGACAAAGGGAACAACGTATGTTGTTATGCGGTTTGACCGATAAAGATCTTCGTAGAATATGTAGGAGCCAATATGATCATCCAGGTTCCGCTATTGGTTACTGACCGGATACGTGTCTCGGTCATGTCTACATAGTTCTCGAACCCGTAGGGTCCGCACGCTTAAACTTCGATGACGGTTATATTATGAGTTTATGTGTTTTGATGTACCGAAGGAGTTCGGAGTCCCGGATGAGATCGGGGACATGACGAGGAGTCTTGAAATGGTCGAGACATAAAGATCGATATATTGGACGACTATATTCGGACATCGGAAAGGTTCCGAGTGATTCGGGTATTTTCGGGAGTACCGGGGAGTTACGGGAATTCGTATTGGGCCTTAATGGGCCATACGGGAAAGGAGAGAAAGGCCTCAAAGGGTGGCTGCACCCCTCCCCATGGGCTGGTCTGAATTGGACTAGGGAGGGGGGCGCCCCCTTCCTTCCTTCTCCTTCTCCTTTTCCTTTCCCTTTCCTTCCCTCCTACTCCTACTACTTGGAAGGGCTCCTAGTTCTACTAGGAAAGAGGGAATCCTACTCCCGGTGGGAGTAGGACTCCCCTAGGGCACGCCATAGAGAGGGCTGGCCCCTCCCCTCCTCCACTCCTTTATATACATGGCCAGGGGGGCACCCCATAGACACAACAATTGATCTATTGATCTCTTAGCCATGTGCGGTGCCCCCCTCCATCATAATCCACCTCGATCATATCGTAGCGGTGCTTAGTTGAAGCCTTGCGTCGGTAGAACATCATCATTGTCACCACGCCGTCGTGCTGACGAAACTCTCCCTTAACACTCGGCTGGATCGGAGTTCGAGGGACGTCATCGAGTTGAACGTGTGCAGAACTTGGAGGTGCCGTGCGTTCGGTACTTGATCGTTCGGATCGTGAAGACGTACGACTACATCAACCGCGTTGTTCTAACGCTTCCGCTTTCGGTCTACGAGGGTACGTGGACAACACTCTCCCCTCTCGTTGCTATGCATCACCATGATCTTGCGTGTGCGTAGGATTTTTTTTGAAATTACTACATTCCCCAACAGTGCATCATGCCATGCTTATGTGATGGTTGTTTACTATGTTGTTTGCTTCTTTCCGGAGTTGCTTCTTCGGGTTGGTTCTGATAACGTCGCGTTTGTGAGGAACCGTTCGACTACGGCCATTTGTCTTCTTCATGGACTCGTTCTTCTTCCTTGCAGGATTTCCGGCAAGATGACCATACCCTCGAAATCACTTCTATCTTTGCTTGCTAGTTGCTCGCTTTATTGCTATCCTGCGATACCTACCACTTGCTATATCATGCCTCCCATGTTGCCATGTCAAGCCTCTAACCCACCTTTTCCTAGCAAACCGTTGTTTGGCTATGTTACCGCTTTGCTCAGCCCCTCTTATAGCGTTGCTAGTTGCAGGTGAAGTTGAAGTTTGTTCCATGTTGAAACATGGATATGTTGGGATATCACAATATATTTTATTTACTTTAATGCATCTATATACTTGGTAAAGGGTGGAAGGCTCGACCTTATGCCTGGTGTTTTGTTCCACTCTTGCCGCCCTAGTTTTCGTCATACTGGTGTTATGTTCCTTGATTTTGCGTTCCTTACGCGGTTGGGGGAATGGGACCCCCTTGACAGTTCGCTTTGAATAAAACTCCTCCAGCAAGGCCCAACCTTGGTTTTACCATTTGTCACCTAAGCCTTTTTCCCTCGGGTTTCCGGAGCCCGAGGGTCATCTTTATTTTAACCCCCCCTCCCCCCGGGGCCAGTGCTCCTCAGAGTGTTGTTCCAACCTGTCAGCAGCCGGTGGCCACCAGGGGCAACTCTGGGTTGGCCTACCTGAATCTTGGACAATCCGGTGTGCCCTGAGAATGAGATATGTGTGGCTCCTATCGGGATTTGTTGGCACATTCGGGCGGCTTTGCTCGTCTTGTTTTACCATTATCGAAATGTCTTGTAACCGGGATTCTGAGTCTGATCGGGTCTTCCTGGGAGAAGGAATATCCTTCGTTGACCGTGAGAGCTTGTGATGGGCTAAGTTGGGACACCCCTGCAGGGTTTG
Organism: Triticum urartu; assembly: GCF_056163025.1. Lineage (NCBI taxonomy): Eukaryota > Viridiplantae > Streptophyta > Magnoliopsida > Poales > Poaceae > Triticum > Triticum urartu. The sequence continues at coordinate 634,869,821 of NC_141879.1, forward strand.
AACTTTCGAAAGTCGTGCCCGCAGTTATGGGGCAGATGGGAATTTGTTAATATCCGGTTGTAGAGAACTTGAACCTTACCTTAATTAAAATGCATCAACCGCGTGTGTAGCTGTGATGGTCTCTTTCTGGCGGAGTCCGGGAAGTGAACACGGTTCTTGTGTTATGCTTGAACGTAAGTAGTCTTAGGATCACTTCTTGATCACTTCTAGTTCACGACCGTGCATGGCTTCTCTTCTCGCTCTTATTTGCGTATGTTAGCCACCATATATGCTTAGTGCTTGCTGCAGCTCCACCTCACTACCTTTTCCTTCCCATAAGCTTAAATAGTCTTGATCTCGCGGGTGTGAGATTGCCGAGTCCTCGTGACTCACAGGTACTTCCAAACAGTTGCAGGTGCCGATGATACCAGTGCAGATGACGCAACTGAGCTCAAGTGGGAGCTCGATGAAGATTGTGTTCGTTGTGTTGTTTTCGTTTCCTGTTGATCAGTAGTGGAGCCCAGTTGGGGCGATCGGGGATCTAGCAATTGGGGTTTTCTTCTTTTATTTTGGTTCTGTAGTCGGACCTTGATTGTATTCTGGTTGATGTATATTTAACTTGTATTTGTGTGAAGTGGCGATTGTAAGCCAACTCTTTATCCCTTTCTTATTCAGTACATGGGATGTGTAAAGATTACCCCTCTTGCGACATGCCTTACATGCGGTTATGCCTCTAAGTCGTGCCCCGACATGTGGAAGATATAGCCGCATCGTGGCTGTTACACTTCTTCTCTCTGTTTGATCTTCAATACAATGTTCTACTTGATGTTCTTGGAGATCTATTCGATGTAATCTTCTTTTGCGGTGCGTTTGTTGAGATCCAGTGAATTGTGTATTTATGATCAGATTATCTATGAATATTATTTGAGTCTTCTCTGAACTCTTTTATACATGATTGAGATAACTTTGTATTTCTCTCCGATCTGTCGTTTTGGTTTGGCCAACAAGATTGATTTTTCTTGCAATGGGAGAGGTGCTTTGTGATGGGTTCAATCTTGCGGTGTCCTCACCCAGTGACAGAAGGGGCAGCGAGGCACGTATTGTATTGTTGCCATTAAGGATAAAAAGATGGGGTTTATGTCATATTGCTTGAGTTTATCCCTCTACATCATGTCATCTTGCTTAAGGTGTTACTCTATTATTATGAACTTAATACTCTAGATGCAAGTAGGAGCCGGTTGATGTGTGGAGTAATAGTAGTAGATGCATGCAGGAGTCGGTCTACTTGTCATGGACGTGATGCCTATCTTCATGATCATTGCCTTAGATATCTTCATAATTATGCGCTTTTCTATCAATTGCCCAACAGTAATTTATTTTACCCACTATATGCTTTATTCAAGAGAGAAGCCTCTGGTGAAACCTATGGCCCCCGGGTCTATTTTCCATCATATTATTTTTCAGATCTATAAACCAAAAAAGCCAAAAATACCTTTCTACAATGCATCTATATTTACATTATTTTGCCTTTTATTTATCTTTTGTATTTATCTCTATTATATCTCACTCTTGTTCGTGACCATGAAGGGATTGACAACCCTTTTTCGCGTTGTGTGCAAGTGTTTGTTAGTTTGTGCAAGTGCATATATTGGGGACTTGCTTGTGCCTCCTACTGGATTGATACCTTGGTTCTTAACTGAGGGGAATACTTATCTCTACTTTGCTGCACCACCCTTTCCTCTTCAAGAAAAAAATCAACACAAGCTCAAGAAGTAGCAGACATCATTGACCGAATCTCTCATAGGCAGAGGAAGGGAATTAAATCGATTATGGTCCTAGTTTCCTGGGAGACCTAGCAAGACCGTAACAACTACACCTTCAGGGGGGAAATTGCAGTGTTCAACGATATCAATGCGGCAGTCGTCCGATCTTAGAGCTTTGGCATCTTGCTAGAGCAAAGTGTCTACAGAGCCCCTTCAGGGACGACCATGAGATATAGCTCTGGCTCCGGCCTCTTGAGGCCCTATAATTTTTTCCTCCTTCAGCTTTGATCCTTGCATCCACCTGACTGATGTTTTCCACTGCTTTCTGCTCAATTCAATCAAAGCCAGCAAATTGTTTGATCTTTAAAAAAATCTAGTACATCCTCCTTGACAAGGAAAGCTACCTCTAGGACTCTGAAATGATATTTTTGAAAATTAATTTTTTCTTGAAATAGGGGCAAAAGTATTGGCTCGTCGATTAAGCAAGAAGAATAAAGTTTCCTAGTTAATTTACGTAAAACCGGGCGAAAACCGAAACTGACGAACCACAAGCGGACTACTCACACGACATGGAACCCCGCAACCACACAGGTGGCCCACCAAACGCTCCCGACACACAACCTAATATCGGTACTACAAAAGCACAAAAGAACCCCCCCCCCCCAACGAGAACACCTCAAAACTACATATCAAGCACCACCCAAACCACAATGACAACACATACCAAAAGGACGGTCTGATAGATCGAAGAGCATCCATCAAGCAACCACACACGCCTTCCCTATGTCACCACTCTTCTTGCATTCGCCCATCTTCTCACTTTTGTCCCTTGTCTGTTGTCCTCCTCTGAAGGTAAGCAATTACCCTGCCTGATCCAGAGCTTGCAGCAAGTTAAAGATCTTTCACGAAGATATCATCAGGAGAAAGTATGGACGCACATGGCTCGATAAATTTACAAGAAAACTGGTAATAAAACTATCAAGAAAACCAGAAGTTCATTTGTCCTCCGGTGAATAACCTGCATAGAAGATGAAACACATTTTTTGGTGGAAAACTACATCATTCTTGGTAAGCAAAGCCTAACATAAGGTTGTCATCCCTACAAAATATGTGTAGAAAATTGTTTATGAATACCCATAATCAATTTTGAATCAATCTGTGGTTGGATGATTAGGAGGATAGTGGCATCCCCAGCCCACTAGGGTTCAAGTCCTAGACTTACACCAGTGCTCGCACTTTCCTAGATTTATCTCAGGCCTTTTGACGACGTGCGTTCAGCGGGAGAAGATGTTCTCGTCGACTACGAAGGCGTCTATGGCGACTTCGTCAATATCAAGATGATGTGCCGACTCAGTCTCTCCAAGATGCTAGGGGGTGTGTGCGCCCGTTCATAACATGGGTGTATGTGTATTATGAGCGTCTGTGTATGTATCGTGTTAAAAAATACCCATAACCAATTGTCGAATATATTACGCATAGTCGCGCACTAACAGGGGTAAAAGTTTGAAGCAACTTGACCAACACAAAATAGGTGTTTAGTAGACTCATCACACGCCAGGTTATCTCTACTCAAGATCACAACTCTGTTTAAAAACTAGAGGAATATCTTCACTCGAAGGAGTAGTTTGAGTTTCCACTTTTCTTTTATTATCGACAGGAACATCGCTGTGGCAATTGCCTTATATAAGGACTTGACTGAAAACTTGTCATTCTGATGCAAGTTCCATCGAAACTTGTCCAACTAATTTGACAACTGAATGTTCTTCAAAGTGTCAGCAATTCATTACACGATTCAAGGCAAGGCCCTAATAGCCCCATGCAGAAATAAATATCAGGGTTAGCTTTCCCCAAGACTCATGCGATTGTGACGAATTTATGTCTAACAATGCAAAACGGGCTTGGGTATAGCACCATCTCGAAATCTAACCTGAGAACTGTCGCTAACCGAGAAAATGTCAAATTGAAAAATAATTTCTTGACCTTCATCACGTCAGACAAAAATGTGAATCACCTTCACTGGGTTTTCAGTGGAGTTAAGAGATGACTTTTTGGAACCCACTCACTTGTTACGAATGATTTCCTCCACACCCTATTCTCAAGGAGTAGTTTATATAAAAATTTACCTAGGGGTGTTCATTTTTATTAGAAAACAAACTTTTGAAGTTAAAAAAAAGTCCCCGTAAGTGCATATAGATGCCCCCTATGTTTATATATAACAACAGTAAAATTGAACAATGCGGACTAGAAAAATGAGAATTACGTGCACCTACAATAGGTGTATTGGTGTTATATATCAACATATTTCTTTTTGTAGCGCACAAACAAATATATTTGTTGAAGTAAATAGGAAATAACTTTCTCTTTCCATCTTTGGCTCCATAATTTAAAAAAACTATGGATTTTTTTCACAAGTACATATAGATGCCCCGTACATACATGTAAAATTTAACGATATATGGTATGAAAGAAGATAAATATGTGGACCTACAAGGAACATACTGGTTGCTATTGTAGATCCACACATTTTTTGTGTGCGTGTAACTCACAGACAAACAAATTTATATTGAAGTAAACAGAAAACAATTTCTCTTCCATCTTTTGTTCGAAATTTGCACAGCAAAGCAGCAACAAGCCTATCAGTACGACCCATTCTCCTCATCTCTTTTGCCAGTTCCTCGGCTACAGAATGCACATTTTCCTCAACTCCTACTATGACTCTATTACTACAGTACTGAAATCAGAAGAAGACCTTAGCAGTTTGTTCATAGTCTCCAGTTAACCTATAAAATCCTTAGAAGAGCTAGCATTCTACTGAGACCCACCTGCTCCCGAGTAATCCAACGATTCGAGATCAATGTTAAAACATGATCTTGTCCATGTGTGGAGGATGGATAGCCGAAAAGGATAAGAGGTCAATGGTTGAATCAAGTAACCACTATTGTATTTTTCCCTAGAATTAAGACTTTTAATAACTCGAGCAAAAGCACTTTGAAACAAAATGTAAATCAAATCAATTTGGTAATTGATAATTACCCTAACCCCACGAATATTATGTTACTAACTAGGTTAAAATTCTGGGGCCATGACACACATGAATAACCAGTACCATTAGGCCTAAGCAATATAGTAGGGTTGTACACAATTTCAAGCGCGATAAAACATTTCGAACTTAACCAATGAATACACACGTGAGATTGGTTTCAAGCAATGTTTGATCCAGGCCAAGTCGTTGATATCTTCGGGTTCGGTCATGAGTTTAGTTAGGTTGCACCAGTTCTTCTAGATATTTTGTCAGTATAATAATCAAACAATAAATAACAACTCAACCAAGAATTTTTGAGATATAAATACACATGCATGATTTGAGATGTGTGATTTCGATACCTTTAAGGCACACATGCACATGCGACTAACTACTACCCCCCAACAATGGGATGAACAATTTCCACCAATAAACGAGCATCACTGGCGAGCAAGAGTGGATGGGGAAATTTGAGGACAAACAACCTGTTCCCACTTCATAAACTCTTAAATTTTCTATTTAGTCACACTTAAACTTGACATTCTTATACTCTAGAAATCTCTTTCAAATTTCATTTTAGATTTATACATTTGAAGTACTCTGCAAAGTCTTGTAGATATTAAGGATGCTACTGATAAAGGACACATATAGATATGCACTATAATATATTAAGAGGCATACATTAGTTTGTGTATAATGCAATACTTTGATATGCTTATATTTAGGGTGCAATCCATTATAATAATAGTTTTCCAAGCATCACAAACAAAGTGAAATAACAAAACAAATTCTTGTAAACATTATAAATATGTGGCTTCACATATATATTTTGATTTTATTTAAAATTATGCCAAATATTTGTATAAATATTAATTAAGATAATACATTGAAACTTCATAAACAACAGTATACATTAATGGCCAGATGAGCTATGGTGAAGTAAAACAGTTCAGTATAAATAGGAAAAAAATGATTGATTTTAACTTGCACTAGCACTACAAAAATGTTGGGAATAATAAAAACAATATTTATATCATTGTAATATACATCTCAATCGCATACATCTAATAGCTTACAAGTAAGTTTATATTAATATCTTCTGCTATGTCTTAATAAAGTGCATTAACTTTTACAACTATGATATATTATTAGGTTCATCTATATTTATGTCCTTACATACATGGAGTACCACTAGTAGAAAAAGGGTCAAATGTGAAGCACATTAGTGCCGGTTTGAATTTGAGCCGGCACTAATGTGACCATTAGTGCCGGTTCCAACGGCTAGGCGGGTGGGCATCATTAGTACCGGTTCGTGGGCAATCTTTAGTACCGGTTCATGCCACGAACCGGTACTAATGAGGCTGTGTCAGGCTATGGTCAGGCTGGGGCCCCCACGAAGACCTTTAGTACCGGTTCATGCCATGAACCGGTACTAGAGTTTCTTTGTAAGCTGATTTTTAGTCCCACCTCGCCAAGAGAGAGGCAGTATGAGCGGTTTATAAGCTGTGAGTGCACAGACAATGACGAAGAGTTGCAATGCTCACCTGCATGTTGATTAGCTTCAAGCCTTGCGGAATAGTATAGATTGCACTGAGGTATGTGCAGTGCAGTCTACACTATTCCGAATGGCTTGAAGCAAATTAACCAGCATTGCACCTCTTTTTTATTTTTAATAACTTATTTGAACTCCGGACTTTTTTTGTGTTCAGTATGCAGCATTCAAAGCGATGTCATCAATTTCCAACATGTTCTGACATCATTTGTTGTTTTTCGGTCATTTACCTAATTGTTTAGAGAGCTAAATGACCGTGAAATTGAAAATCACTACAAAATGAATTCTGAAAATGTTGAAACTTGGCATGGTATCATCATATCACCCGCATAGCATGCGCGAAAAAGTAGAGAGGGTCACGGCAAAAACTGGACGCACTTCGTGTACAAACTGGACAAACTCTTTCGGAGTATCAGGGTTTCGGACAAGAACTCATCTGTTACACGGCCACTTCAATGTTTTAATAACTTATTTGAACTCCGGACTTCTTTTGTGTTCAGTATGCAGCATTCAAAGCGACGTCATCAATTTCCAACATGTTCTGACATCATTTGTTCTTTTCGGTTATTTACCTAATTGTTTAGAGAGCTAAATGACCGTGAAATTGAAAATCACTACAAAATGAATTCTGAAAATGTTGAAACTTGGCATGGTATCATCATATCACCCGTATAGCATGCGCGAAAGAGTAGAGAGGGTCATGGCAAAAACTGGACGCACTTCGTGTACAAGCTGGACAAACTCTTTCGGAGTATCAGGGTTTTGGACGAGAACTCATCTGTTACACGGCCACTTCAATGTTTTAATAACTTATTTGAACTCCGGACTTCTTTTGTGTTCAGTATGCAGCATTCAAAGCGACGTCATCAATTTCTAACATGTTCTGACATCATTTGTTTTTTTCG